>NC_053113.1:27476935-27621935 GCF_010015445.1 Perca fluviatilis | reverse complement strand
AAAAAGTACAAGAAATTACAATAAATACAGTTTGTACAATTATACAATTGTCTTTAGCTGCCTGTAGAGCCTTCAGCACTATATCTGTGGAAGAAAGAACATTTACTGCCATTAAAACCCCCTCTTGTGCAGTGAGATGTCAGTTTTACTTTACGGCAGTAGACTTTTTAATGAAAGAAGTGAGACACACTGAGAAACAGTCTGTTTTATTGTACCACTAAATGAAATCAGATTACCTGGAGCAAATGTGCAGATTAATTGCAACATGCTGCATGGTCCAATAGTATTTCTTGCCGTTGGGTCATTACTGCTGACGCTAGAATAAAATGATGCAACAGAGTGATTCTTCAGGGATCACTTACATTACTCCAAATAAGTCATCATGCATGTATGCACGCACGCACGCATGAGGGCACGCACAAGCGCATGCACACAGGCATGCACGCACACACACACACACACGGTCTTCACTGGATCAGAAAATCTAAATGTTTGTAAGCTCCATGACCCCAGTGCTGCTGATTGAACATATCAATGAATAATAAAAAAAAAATGCATGAACATTCACCAAGTAGGGTTCACTAATATGGTTAAGATATACAGTATGCATATATAGTTACCCTTTACAGCTTCACCATGCTAGTATGTGCTTTTTGTCTTTGATTATGAGAACATCCTTAAAGCAAAACCAGCTCTTAAATAATTAAAAAATTAGGGGTAGTCAACATGAGAGGAGTCACTAAGACCAAACCACGGTTTGAATGCATTCAGATGTAAAACATTTCACCTTGCATTATTTGTGGAATTATGGCCACCATACTTTTGCAATTAATGTTAGCCATTAATGACAGTGAAGACCGTTGCATTTATTCCCTTTGTAAATGTGTGTGTGAAACAGAAGTAAGACTCAGACTAATTTCAAGACTTGGCAGGAATTCCAGAACTTTCTGTTTCTTCCCTCCATAACCTTTAATTTTTTTTCTTAGCAACTCTTACTAATCTCATAGTAACAAGGAGCATCTCCTTTGTGAAACTGGTGATTTTTAAGCAGTTAGTTTGTTAATGCAAAAATATGCACATACACTTACTGTACTTGGTAATGTCTGTCAAATGTACTTGACTGGATAAGAGCAAGAGTCAAGAAGCAGCTTTAAACTTTTTGATCAGTAGAGCTGCCATCTGTGGAGCTTGCATGCTCAGGACTGATGACATTATGGAAGGTACAGTATGCACAGAAAAATAACATCTGAGCGGCAATGCATCGCTGTATGTATTGTTGCTCTTTACTACTGTTTCATTATCAGTATTTCAGTAACAAAAACTGAATTCAACTCAGCACTAAATAGGAACATATAAAGCATTTCAATTACAGTTATTACTAACTGGTGCTAGTTCAAATGAAATCCGTTACAGTTTTTTCCAATTGCTTACAAGCATCAGTCAATACTGAAGCCACTTTTCAAAACTTTTCATACAGTCTGCATTACCAACATGTATCTTGGCCAAACAGTGAATCTCACCTCCAAAACTCACACAAGCCTCCAAAACACTTCATACATGTCTCAAAATAAGCCTAATCGACCAAAACACTGTCAATAATTCTCACTCAGAAATCGAACATTGTCACTCATGTCATTGAATGCATTTTGTGTAAAAGCAATAAAAAATTATTCACAGTTTGGTCCACATAGACTTCTGTTTCCCTGACTGTGTGAAGAGTTTTGACAATGTGACCTCCGATTTGACCAATAGTTATGTTAGCATGTTGGCAATGTTAGCAATGGAAAAAACTGTATAGCCATGCCATTAGCACTGAACCTGATAATTTGTCTTGATGCCAAGAAAAGCATTTAGGGCGCCGTCAGAGTCATCCGGGCTTTCAGTATGCCAGTAACATGAATAAACGAAGGCTTGTTGCAAAATAAATCTCCTTGCCCTGCCAGGGTTTCAGATACCATTTCACTCTATTTCCCCCAGTGTGACCATTAGGAAGACATATAACCATAAAAACCACCAGCAGTAAAAATGATGGTACCGTGCCATTATTGAGTGTCTCAAATCATCTTCAAGACAACTGAGCCAATTAATGAAAGAAGTGAGCATGGTAAAGGCATGGCAAAATGCTATATGTGAGGAAGTTGGGAAATACTCAGGGCGGCAAATCAATGTGTATATGTGTCACAGACAAAAATTGTATTTGTGCTTGTGTAGTGGGTGGTGCTGGGTTCTAGCAGTGTGTTTGAGGAATCTATTTAATCAAAGCTTCAAGCATGGACATGTAGAGGGAATGTGAAACACACTGAAAACAAGCCCCTGACAGGTAACTGAGAACTGTTGAAAACAATATCAATCAACCTCTTACGGTGATTGGTCAGTTTGTTAAGAGCAATTGAAAAGTTGAGCTAGGTGGAGCTTTCAGCAACTGAAAATCTATACTTGTTTGACAATACAAATTACTCTGATAATGTAAGAGTCTGAAACGTAGGAAGTTTCTTAAGCTAGATTTATAGTGGATGCAAGGGGCTAATGGGAGTCCTGCTGTACATGCCTATGGCATAGGTTTGTATCTAAAGTGTCATTTATAGCATCGGATAGATGCACTAGATGCATGTATTCTAAGCGATCAGGCATTTCCCACATTAACTTAGTTTATTTAATTTTTGATAAGATGTAGGCTATCAACATTATTTTGTTTGTCTCAGTACTAAAAAGGAGAATATTGCCCATACAATTGTCATGGTTACGTTCATTAATTCATATGCAGAAGGTTTGCAGAGTTAGGGTTAGGTGTAGTTAGATATGTGTTACTGAAAAGGAGACAACAACCAAATCTTTCATCAACTTTCTTAATGTTGTCTTTGCTATGAACATTCTCTACTGGCATCAGAAACTTGCAATAGAAAACAAGCTGACCAATCACTGTAGCCACTGTATCCCAGGCGCGTAGTTACATTTTTATGCAGCAATGTGTGTAGTTCCCATAGCTACACTGTGACTGCAAATCAAGCTTTAGCTGACCATCCTGTTTACAGATATTATTGGTGCCAACAAATCTTTATCAACATCTGATTTGATCAGGTTAAAGCCCTGTGCTTTGCCCGTTAATGGTGGAACAAACCTTGTTTTTACACTTAGGTCACACCTTTGAAAAAGAGATACTGGCAATTAAAAAAGAACACGTAGCGAACACCCCATCCTAACTGCTCTGCAGAGTGATGCCAGTGCTGTAAGCTGTTTATACGACATACTGTCCTTCTTTGATTGTAAACAGCAGAGTTAACAGACTCAAACTAAGCCACCCTGAGTGACTCACACACCAATCACCACCCAGTTACACTATATCAACAATGTTTTGAAATTACAGAGGTCCTGAAATGCGTGAAGATCACAGATTTATTCTAAGAGCGGCCAACAGTGCCAACATTTAACATGCGAGCCAAGGTTACATTGAGTTGAAGTGTAAATTATTCATTAAAATTTATATTAATGCAAATACAGTAATTGATGTTATGAAGACAAAGTAGATTGGAACTTTTGTCATGACTGTGTCTAACTACCGTTCCTAATTCAGAAGCCTTATTGCTTTTACATCTCTGAATAAATGACTTGTGTCCTTAACTTTAACAACAGAAGTACAAAACCAGACTGACACCTAAAGGGGATACTGACTCCAACAGTTTGACTCAGTCAGGCTGCAAAGATAATCTGCATGTAGCTGCAAACTGTGGCAGTCAATAATACATAAATGGTATTGATTTGTGAATTATTCACTATAAGTGCAATCTATATTAACTCTAGATGACTATTGCTGTTATGCATCACTGCAATAATCAACCACCCAAACCACCACACCACACTAAACATCATCATCATCATCATCATTACCATTACTACAGAATAGAATAGAATTGTTTGTTTGCTGTTTTGGACATGAAACTGACTAAAATACAAGTATTATTCCACAAATCAAGAATCCCATTAACAGCCGTGGGAGCACATTATTGTGGATCTCAGCTAACCAGGCATAACCACCTCTTTATTATAAATGATTTCCTCTCCATTTTTTCCTTCTCCGTCCGTAATTCACCTTATCACTTTCTATCTATCTCATGCACCTCAGTGACACAGGTTTGCACACATGCCTTCAGTATTGACAGAAATGTCACCCCCCCCCCACCACACACACACACACACACACACACACACACACACACACACACACACACACACACACACACACACACACACACACATTCTTTTGGTCATGCTTATCCATGTGCATTATTGTCAATGCGCCAGTGAATAGAGGCGCACTGGTGAGCCCATTGGAATAGTGTGCTTCTGTGGCTGAGACACATCAAAAATACACATACACAAAGATGCACACACCTACATGGATATAAGCATCTATTTACTACAAAAGAGACAGACACACGGATGTGTGCATGTGCATGTGCATGTGCATGTGCATGCAGGAAACAATAAAGAAAAATTGACAGCAGAAGAGGATATATGAATGTGTGAAATAAAAAAAAAAAGTGTGACCCTGGGACAAGAAAGTGGGTTGTATTCCTCTGTGAATATGGGAAACGATGGGGACCAGGGATTTTTATGATCCGTTCACGCTTCCTGAATACTAGAATAGAGAGGAACTAGCCAAGGTCAGAAGCAAGAATTCCCCATTCTAATTGAGCGTGCTCCACACCCGGAGCAAGAGTCAGGGATTAATTTAGAGATCCATTCAACACGCTTCCAGAGAGGGGAGAGACAGCAAAACATGACAAAAAATATAGGAGCGGTGGAAGAGGGAGAGAATTTGAGGAGATGGGGAGACAAGGGGGAGAGTAACAAAGAGGGAAATGAGAGAGATGGAACAAGTGAGAAGGCAAGTGTGCAAAAAGGGGAGAGAGAGAGAGAGAAAAAAAAAAAAAAAAAAAAAAAAAAAAAAAAAAAAAAAAAATTATGCTTGTTATGTGTAGCCTGCGAAAAGAGACGGTTCACATATAAGAGCTTCATATTCCAAACACTCCTCCTCTTATGGCCCAGTGCCTGCATGAGTGTGTATTGAAATTGATAAAATTGTGTTGTACAATTACTTAACAGAACCTAAAACTGAATATCATGCTGCATCATGGTTCCACAGCACTCATTTAGACAGTCAAAGGTGTTCAGTGTTTCTCCAAAGTAAGTTTAACCAGAATTTGTATTATACTAAGTGGTACTCAGAAAGAAGGAAATACCAAATAGTGTGTATATATTGACCTCACTTATAATTAAATACCTAACAAGTTCCCAGGAAGTTGTTCCTAGGCAGGTGTGTATTTGTGTGTGTGTGTGTGTGTGTGTGTGTGTGTGTGTGTGTGTGTGTGTGTGTGTGTGTGTGTGTGTGTGTGTGTGTGTGTGTGTGTGTGTGTGTGTGCGTGCATCAGTAACCTATGAGATAAAGGTAGACAATAGGTAAACACATACAAGCTCTGGAAAGGGAAATGGGAAGAGAAAAAGTAAGAGAGGAAGACAAACAGTTGAGCAGAAATGCAGAGTATTTTGAACAAGTCACAGGCCAAAGACCAATACCGTCCAACTTGACTCGCCTGTTCGTGGCTCTGAGCCCTTAGCCTATTTGTTTTAACTGAAGAGATAAATCTTTAAAATTGGGTCATACATATCTAGTTTAATTTTGAAATTGGCTACTTCATCTATTTTGCCTTTAGTAGACTGGAAAACATCACATATTCACACTATCACAGTATCACAGCTGCATCATTCTGTCAAATTAATATTAATATTTTATTAATATTTAGATGTTTTGTGCATCATTTTACATACATTTGCCCCACATTTATTTGTAATATATTTATATTTGCTATCTATGGAATTTGTAGGATATCTTTAAGTATTTAAAATAAAAATGATAAGGGTTTATGTTGCTGCAGAGCATGAACTTTGTTATAACTAAACCCCTGGCAGGTCATTGGAGTTTAAGTGGATATAGTAAATATTAGTACAAAGAGAGAGCAAGGTGTGACATATCTCAGTCAGTCAGGCTTCAGTGCTTGCATACATATTGTAAACACACCCGCTGGATTGTTTAGTACATTAATTTGATTGTGCCCAATCTTTTCCCTTCAGCACACCCCTTTACTCATCACTAATGCAATGCATACTCCTCCCTGTACATCATAGCAAAGCCAACTGAGTGTATTAAAGTTGTACCTCACTCACACAGCTAAACAGTAAACAGATGCAGCATGTGATTATATTGTGGGTAGGAGGGAGTAGATGGACTATTAATTTTCCAATCATTGTAGGTTGTATTAACTAGTCTGTTCAATCATGTGGGGCTGCATACAGGGGGGAGGAGACAAACTTGAAAATTGCATTACACAGTTTTGATTTATGATTCTATGTGACTTGCATTTGGCTGCAGTTAAATCCTACAATGATATCTTTCATGGGTATAAAATGTCAAGATGTATTATGCTCATGCATAACACAGCACAGATCAATTGCTAGCTGATAATCAAGATCTTTCAGACTTTAAAGCACGCCTGTAAGAACCATTTCTTTGCCATTTTTGGTAACATGGTTTGACAATGGAGCAGCTCGGGTCAGCTTTGTATGTGAAAAATGTTGTTAAACACAATAAAATTACATCAAAATGAGAAGCACTGTAATGCTGTATTATACTGTATTGATTTTGTTCGCCCTGCCTTGTTAACAGCCCCGGTGGTTGATTTATTACATTCTAATGAGATAAGGAGGTGAAACATTGCAGTACAATAACTTGAAAACTTCCCTAAAATAAGATGCATGCACCATAGGCCTGTATAAATGAGGGGCTATGATATGATACCCTTGAGGGAAATTCAGCTTGTAAGGAAAAGCTGTGCTCTGAACACCTTCACATTTTACAGCAAGTGAAACTTATTTTCATATTATTATGCTTTTCTCTTCAATCAACACCCCACACTGCTCAGCTCCACTAGTCTAACACTTAATTTTGTGTTGTGTAAATGTGCAAATAACTAAACAACACATATTCAAAAACTAAATGACATTGTTCAAAGTAACAATAGAACCTTGGTACCCTCTCATGCACTGACATGAAAATATCTTACCAGGAGGCAGATGAGCAAGAGAATTACACAAAGGCTATCCTTTTGAGATTTGTTCTCATCTCAAAAGGGCAAACACTCACAGGGACACACAGAGACACATCAAACAACATTAAAGGCATTTAGATCAGCGTGACATAAACCAGTGTCTCTCAGCAGATGTCAGAAAGCAAACAACCAAACTTCTTCAGTCATGCAAATACATGCAGAGAGCCACAGCAAAGCTCCTCCGCTGTAAGCAAGCTAGAGTAAGCGAATCCACCAAGGCGTCGCACAGTCCCGGCAAACAATACTAATGCTTATGTCAATCATTTTTGTTTTGTGATGACAAAACGATGATTAGATCACTTTCAGTAAATTGCAATGCTTGGGCAAGTGACGATCCAAGAGGCCAGTCAGATTGAAGAAATGAAGTTAAACTTCTTCCATCAGCCAACTATGTGTTTGAATGGGGGAAAACATGGTTATTATGAATAAATACATGCTACGGTGCGGAGAAGAGCAGTAAAACAGCAAAGCAAAACTGTGGGATGACAGCCAAACTGGTGAGCGTCAAATAAGCGCAATTTCAATTTAGGATGATGTTTTTACAAAAAAAGAATACCAGTATGTCATGTTTAGTTAATCTTATTATTTTATTATTTATTTTCTAAGCCAAAACAAACAAATTTCCATCACGTCCAATGTCTTAACAAAGGTGTGTAACGGCTAACACTGGCTATATGGTTAACAATGCATTAAAGGGCAAACCAGAGGATCCTCTGTAAAATGTTTTTAAGACACTGTGAACAATTTTATATAGGTTTTTATGACATGATTTGTTTGTTTTTTTGTAAGTATATTCAAGTCTCACATCCTGTACAGACACCTGTAGCATGCTTAACACTTCTGAAATGTTGCCCACAAAGCCCTGTTAGAAATGACACTAACAAACGTAACAAACTCTTTCTCGCAGGATTCTAGGTCAAGAGGAAGTGTGACGCATTAGATCTCTACTCCCGGAGAACAGAAAGAGATTGTGAAAGATTAGCGGTCATCCTTTAAAAGATCATAGAGGACAAAAGTACCAACTGTTCCCCTCTGTTCTGAACACAAAGGACCCATTTTCACTACTTTCTGCTACTGTTCCGAGACTAATTATATAGTTAGCAACTGTGATGGGCAATATTACCTTTTTTTCCAGATGGGATGGATAGTGCTAAGTAGGAATAGATGTGACTAGTATATAGAGGAGCAAAGTATGACTTAAAAAAGTTGTTGGCCATAATTATTGGCTGAATTAACCACAGACCACAGACATTGCCTCAAAATGGCTTGCAGAAAGAACTTCTGCATTTAGGATTATTAAAATGTACTTCACATTATCTAAAATCAACATTTCAAAATGGCAATTTCTTCAGCAACTGTTGCAGAAAAGCCAGTTTTTAAACCAAGTCCACCAAATATCACTTAGCTGCTGTAATGTGCATGACAAAGACAATGAAGTTGCGGTCTGATCCATTAAACAACTCAAGTTCCTAATTAAACCACTCTTAATCCAACAGTATAGCGAGAAGAGACACTGAACAACAAACATGGAGAGAGCAAGAGATAAAGGAAGTCAGAGAGAGATGGAGAGAAAGTGTATTTCTTTCGGCCTAATTTTCAGTCCCAAAAACACACATTTAAGTACTTACATGCATTGGTGACGGCGAAGCTGTTGGCGGTCTCTATATTGTCGACATGTGGGACCAGGTTAAAGGGAGCTTCCGTTGCATTAGGGCTGGTGTTGTGAAGGAAGATAGCTAGTCGAAACCCTGTATACTCCTGATCAGTATTCCTAATGAACAACCCACCTAGAGAGAGGGACAAAAAGATGGGGCAAAGAGGAGAAAAACACGATGGCGTGGAAAGAAGTGAGTCATTGTAGGGTGGAGAGGGGTCGGATGGGAGAGAGAGAGAGAGAGAGAGAGAGAGAGAGAGAGAGAGAGAGAGAGAGAGAGAGAGAGAGAGAGAGAAGAAAGCCAAGATCTTCATTAGCTTTGTTACTAAATGTAATTTGTCTTCCAGCACATCCTCACATGCACATACAACATTAATACAAACACACGTAGGGATACCCACACTGGGCATTTTATTGATGAAATCAGAGAAAGACAAAGAAGGAGAGAGAAGAGGATAAGAAAAGAGAGACAACTAAGCCAACAGGAAGGCAGTCAAAGAGATAATGAGCTGGAGAGTGCATAAAGGAAAACAATGGAGGAAGGCCAGATCAGACAGTGTCAGATAAATAAAGAAGGAGCATGGGCCAGAGAGAGGGAGGTGAGTGCTAAGTGTCAGTAGGCATTTAAAAATAAGAGTATCCCTCAATGTGGCCCTTCTGACAAAATGAGAATTAGAGGGGAGAGAAAAAATGATAAAAAAACAGAGAAGCTGCTGTCCAAAAAATAGAGCCAGAGTTGAGAGAGAGAGGAAGATCATGGAAATATGTGAGAAAGAGAGAGAGAGATGGTAAAGCTACTCAGATCACCTCCTCTTGCTTCTATTACCAGAGACCGATGAATGATGCAGATACTGTAATCTAACACCAATAACTGTTGAAATCAACTGAAAATGGATCAAACATAATATAGATACATATATTTGCCATTGGCAAAATGGAGTGGAAAAAAACTCAAATGGCAAGGTCAACATGTAACATAATCCACACCTATTGACCATGGCCTGCTGACTGAAGAAGTATTCTAGATTGTGGCCAGTCAGAGAAGATAGAATAACCTCAACTGAGCCATAATCAATGTATTGACGAAACATTCTCAGAAACTACAAAATGCTTGTATTTGAAAATGACTAAATTAAAAATGTAATAAGGCTCATCTTTTTGTGTGTCTAATATTTTCATTACCTGAATAGAACTTCTGTTTTGTTGTATTGCTGTGCATATCTCTTATATATTTGTTTGATATGCTAATCCTATACATTAGTTCTACATTGCTTGACACAGTAGGTTGAACTGACCTGAAATAAACTGAGGTTACCGAAGTTTAACTGAATCAGACTCAACTCAACAATTGGAATACACTGGCAGACTGTGAAGTCTTGACATTGTATCAGGAGAGAGAGAAAGTGAAGGGAGGGAGGAAAGCGTAGGGGGAGGGGTTGGGAGGGAGAGCATATTGAACGAAGCAATCGTCACTACATAACATGTCATTTATGTGTGTGTCTGTTTGTGTCTCATTCATGCTAAAAGTTTGTATTATCTTGCCTTTTTCTTTGTCTGTGTTTCTCATTATACCCCATAGAGTATTAGATGAGTAACCAAAGCAAGACACTAAACACACAAATGACATGCATACACAGAGACAACATATCTTTGCATTAACAGAATTATTCACAAATCTATATTAAACTCTCATGTGTATGATAACAAATCTCAAGTGAACTGTCCCAGGGGGAAAAAATGTGGTTTCTGTTTGAGGGTAGAGCACACACACATTCATACACATACACTTCAACTACATGAGGAGTATACAGTATGTGTCCCAACATGACATGTTACTGCACCAGTACAACCATATATTATCATCTGTGTCAGTCTCTGTCTCTCTTACACACACATATGCAGAAATAAACTGTCTCTGCTTACACTGACTTCACACTTGTGTGCAATGCAGAGATATGCAAATTACTCCTCAGGAGACGTGCTGGAGAGCCGGGTGAATGATCATGTATGTATATTTCAGTGTTTATGGACGGCGGTCAACGGAGGGAAGAGTGCATGTGTGTTCCTCTGTACGATCAAATACAGTAGGCTTTATAAAGTATGTATTTGCATGCATGTTCACTGTGTGCACATGTGTTCCTATGTAAAAAGTGTGTACCTGCATGCTGTACATGTGTGGGAATGTATATTTGCAGCTGTGTGCACAGCATACAGCATGCATGCATTTTTATGACTACATGTGCATACTGTACATGCGCACATGCATGCTTAGAAACCTGTGCAAATATGTGTGTGTGTGTGTGTGTGTGTGTGTGTGTGTGTGTGTGTCTGTGCCAAGCAGAAAATATTTAGCATATTAGGTTTATTGGCAGCTGTAGGAAGACAGAGTCAAGGAGCCGAATCTCATTATAGGACCTCCCAGCTGCCCCCCACAAGGAGTGATGCAGTGCATTCATAATCACACATGCCTGTACAAATGTGTGTGTGTCTGGGAAAGGGGGGGGGGGGTGTCCATGCGTGTGTGGTCCGTTTGCACCGAGCAAACCAGTGATGATCCAGATTTAGTTAACTTTATCTCTGATCTATAAGGCTGATACGCTCCGCACTGACGACTGACACCAGGGTAACTGGAAAAGGGCAGAGAGAAAGAGAGAGAGAGAGAGAGAGAGAGAGAGAGAGAGAGAGAGAGGGAGGGAGAGAGAGAGAGAGAGAGAGAGAGAGAGAGAGAGAGAGAGAGAGCGAATACTGCAGTGTCTAAACAGCGAAGAATACTAGAAGGGAACAAAGCTCGCTGAAACATTAATGAGCAATGCCTTTAAAATACACGCAAATACAGTAAAATGATAGATAAAGTGAAAGTGTGCATTTACAAGCCATATGAGTCACAGCAGAGTAACAGACCAATATCCCCTTAACCCCAACATAGCTTGGATAAAGACAAGAAGGAAAAGAAGCACGAGAAGGAAATGTTTTTCTAAACTTCTCTTGTTCCATGATTCCTGCGTACATTTCTTGAGTTTTACATTGATTTTGTGTTTTGGGGGTCCAGGTGCGCCCCCTTTTCCTTGGTGACTGCTGTCCGCTAAAATCAACTAATAGTCAGAGTGTGTCAGACAGATGAGTACCCGTGCGTAAATTCAGTAAACCTCCAACTCACCTATCTGCACTGAGCTGGGGAAAGCCCCGGTTGCCAGCCCCCAAAGGGCGGAATACACCCCGAGAAAGTGCCAAGACGAAATAGTAATCCTCATTTTTCTTTCCTTTAATCCCTTCAGAAACTGTTGAGAGACATCGAGAGAGAGATAGAGAGAGAGAGGGGGAGAGAGAGAGAGAGAGGGAGAAAAAAGGCGTCAGAAAAAGGGGAAAAAGAAGAAGATGAGAGAGAGGTTTTCCCCCGTTTTGTCCAGCAGTATTCCTATTCCATGATGGTCTTGTTCGTTTCTTCCCCTGCAGTGTCCGCTAAGGAGAGGACTGTGTGTCCGGTGCACATGTAGCTACAGACGGGGGAAGAGAATGAGTGGGGAAACTCGCTAGAATGATTGGCGAGCTGGCAGAACAGCCTGCATGGAAGAACTGGACATGCGCGCCTTCTTTTTTTTTTTTTTTTTTCTGTCTCTCTCTCTCTCTCTCTCTCTCTTTTTTTTTTTTTTTTTCTTTTTCTCTCTCTCTCTCTCTCTCTGTGCCTTTCCATCTTCCAGTTCTTCCGCTGTCTGCCGTATTTAACTTGCTGTAACACTGAATCGTATTGCTGTGGAATATTGATAACACTTTATCGAGGTTCACATACGGAAAAGCCCCCAAAAAAAGGATCAGGTGAGAGTGCGTGTTTGCGCGCACTACTTTGTGGTTGTGTCTCCCCTCTGTGTAAGCTTGACATATTTTAACCTAACAAGCCTCTTTTTTATCTGTCACCCCCCCCCCCCCAGATCATTTATGTTTAACATAAAGGCGTGTGCGCAAGAAAGAAAAAGAGAAACCCCAAAAACATAAAGTGTTTCAAGTGAAAATGGCAAATGAAGATTGCTGATCTTGACTGTTTTGATTGGTGAGGCTGACTAAAGTAAAAGTGAGAAAGCCTGCCTGCGCCTAACTAATTGCAATATAAACCCAATCCATCCTGACGCATTGGTCCACTCCGCCGCCAAACCAGACTCGGTGCGTCCCACCAAGGCCAGCTGACAGAGATGAAACCTCAGGCTGCATACAGCTGCGGGACGCTGATGGCGCCCCGGGGACCCGCTAAAATCATCGTTATTTTAACGTCACGACCTCATGCACACATAGAGCGACAAACGAAAAGAGAACAGGCACAAACACTCAACGAAAGCACGAATGCATAACGCACGAAAGAGCTAAAAAGTAAACGTTTTGTGTAGATTTAAATAAGAAAATAAAACGGTGAAAAAGACTCATAGCCTGGAGTAGATTCTGTTAGAGTGCATTATGTTACAGCCGTGTCCCACTCACAAGCGTTTTATCTAGCCTGCCGGTAGCAGGTCGGTTAAACTGACAGACGGTCTGGGATCGCGTAGTTACACGGTGGAGAGCACGGTTTCATTTTTCCAGATGGCAAAACGAAAGGAATGCTTCACGGCTTGTCCCAGTGAAAGATACGGTCTGTCCATCTCTGATGGGTTTTCCCGGTCGGCTGCTGAGCATACGAGTAAATCAAATAGACTGGAAAAATGCGAGTTCTTACATTTTACAGTACACGTTCCCACACAGACATTATGCTAATTTATTTAAAATGAGACTTGGACCCTATCTGCTCTAGATAACACACAGGGATGGGCCCCAATTCTAATTTAAAGTTGATTTTATTTTATTTTATAAACTGAAGGTAATACAGGCACCTAAACTGCCATACAATGTATTTGGATCTGCCCACATGTAGCCTGAGAGATCTGCTTCACTGGAAAGACGATCGATGTGGTTGATCACTGGTGTAATGTAGGCTACAACAGGATAAGCACAGCACCCAGCCGTTTTCACCCTCAGTTCCCCCATCAGGCTGACGGACTCTGTCCATGGTGCTGAAATCAAACTGCGCTATATGCATACAGCAGGATGAAGGGGAGAACTGGCTCTTCACCGTTATCAAACCATGTGCCAATGAGAGCACAGACTCTG
This sequence comes from Perca fluviatilis, assembly GCF_010015445.1. Taxonomy (NCBI): domain Eukaryota; kingdom Metazoa; phylum Chordata; class Actinopteri; order Perciformes; family Percidae; genus Perca; species Perca fluviatilis. Next base: position 27,607,988 of record NC_053113.1, on the reverse strand, counting down.
CAGGCAATGCTGAAAAACAAACACCACACCAGGGAATGACACTTATAAGTTGCTTCTCTCTGGATAAAGGTGTGCTAATTAGTAAAATCACCTCCTGCTGCAGTCTGTGACTCTTGTACTTGTCCTCCATGGCACATATCCAAGAAACCTATGTAACCATGTGGTACCTTTTCTGATAATTAATTTAGCCAAGTAAACAACTTTTAAAGTGGACCCATTATATAGCATGTTCAGGTTCATACTTGTATTTTGTGATTCTACATGTTTTCATGCTTTAATGTTCAAAAAACGCTTTTGCACCTGTATTCACCCTCTATATGAGACGCTCTGTTGTAGCGCCTGTCTCTTTATGCCCCCCTCCCGAAAAAGCCCAGTCTGCTCTGAATGGCCAGCACATGTCCGCGATTGTCTGATTTTCCGCTGTGTCGTTTCACTCCGGAGCCTGAAACTGACTTTAACGGAGTATGTAGCAAGACTTTCTCTCTTGAAAAATCACCAATAAAGGCTTCTAAACCAATTACATAAACAGGAGCGACCCCAAATTGGGGAGAAATAACCAACATTGGCCGTCAAGATTACACCTATCTGGCGTTAGCACGCAGCTACTGTTTTTAGCAGTGAACAATATATAGCAGCACTTTCTACCGTCGAAATCATAATAATAATAATCATAAGCCACATCAGCATTGATGCAAAATTATGCTTTCAGTCATGTAACAAGCATGTTTAAATGATTAGTCCACCAAAGTTCCAGGTAGAAAAATGAACATGTACTGTAGGGGCAATTTTATCTCAAACTTATTACAAAACTGGAATATAAGGAAGTCTGCAGCCTGTAACAGATTCACTGTATTTTGTGCTGGCTTTATACAACCATCAGGTTACCAGAGTGTGCACAATGCTGTGCAGGCTAACTCATCTAAAGTCCTAAACTTGTCTCGGTAGACCAGGGTTAAGCCATCTGTACGATAATTTGATTGTTTGTTTGATGTAAATGGTGATTCACAGCAGTTTTTAGATCACAATCGCTGTAGGTGTCAAATTTGGAACAAAATGTCTCATAAAAGAAGTTCATTGACTCTGTTCTCTTAATTATTTATTAATACTCAGTGCATGTGATAATGACTTATACTAGCAGTATGTTTTCATGCTTGTACTGAACAACTTGGGACCTGAGGTTTTACCGTGAGTTGGTTATATACAGTATATATAAATGGTGCCGAAGGTTGTGGCACAGTTACACATTTTAATGTTTTCCTACTGACTAAGCCTAACGATATGAGCAAAATATACATATACCATGCTTCCAGTTCTGTTTGCATGATGGCACTCTTATTAACACACACATGCAGACACTTACAAATATGACCTTTGTGAGGCGTCCCCATGGGAATATATTTTTTCTTTTACAGAAGAGTGACTTGTTGGGTATATAAAGGCATCTTTAAAGCAATATGTCTCACTCAACTCCACATGACACCATTAATGGTCAACCTCTTACATCTGCTTTTTCCTTAATCAGAAATCCATATCAGTAATCATAAAAAATGAAATCTGTTGAATACGATTCTTTTTATATAAAATAATGCACCCAAAAGCAAGCAGGTTTGCACGGGGCTCCAGCCTGAAGACATACGGCTCAGGTGAAAGAATGAGTCCAAATGGCTCATATGTTTAAGTGTAAGCCTAGCCATAGACTGATCAATCGACTAAACAAACTGTTGTACAAAGTATTACCAGATCATTAGTTTGTGATTCCTAGCTGACCAACAGGTGCAGAGAATCAAAGATGAATTCAAAAACCAAGCTTTACTGTATCTAAAAGGATATAACATGCCATATAGGAAGTCTATTTGAGAATATGTTCTGAATCCTTATTTGTCCTTGCGAGGATTTTGTCTTGTGAAAAATGAAATGAAAGACTCAATCAAGCAAGCAACAACCAAACAATCTTTGTTTTACATGCTAACAAACACATTAGCTCTGCCAGCACTGTCGATGCACTTGGAGAAAAAAGTATTGCATTGGGTTTGCCTCCTGTTGAAACCTTGTATATCTAGTATATTAGTGCAGCTGAAATTTTCTGAAAATGTATAAAATGGATCATGACCCTGGGACACATTATTAATGCACTTTAAAATGTTAAGAATAAACTAGTTTTATTTAATCCAACATACAAACATGGCATCATGACTTTGCGTAAACATACATGCCACTTTCCTAAAGCCAAGGGGCGTGTTATCTGTACGCATTTTGAGCTATCCACGTGTATGTCTACGCTGTATACAGCGGGTGTATGTTTATCGCAAGAACGTGCTGTGCTCTTGCAAGAACAATGTAAAAATTGGGAAAGGCTTTAGTAACACAAAAGAACGACAAAAACACGACAGTGACCAACGTCACACGCTTAGGAAAATAATAAACGGTTGGGTTTAGGAAAAGAACATTGGGGAAGGCTTTATTAAAAAAAAAAACACAGTTGCTAAACGCCACACGTGGGACACATATCCCAGCTCTACTAGGTGTAAGTCCTGTGTTTTACCCATCCACCACCCCAACCAACCTCCCTCCATGGATTTCCTTCCTTTCATACTACTCGCTACGGCGATAATTCACATGTAATGTAGGTCAATGGAGGCCAAACAGCGTTGATAAACACGCTAAAAAGCAATTATGCGTCTTGATAACACGTCAAAATGGCATACAAATTCACTTCATGAGATCAGTCTGAACATACATGTAAGTAAAAACTAGTCTTTTGTAGGATTCAGTGAGGGCATGAATTCAACGTACTCCACAGTGCTGCCAAAAAACAAATATTGTTACTGCTAATGCATGATCTTCATCATCTGGTTACACAGTTAAAATGAACACTAGGCTTGGGCCGGTGTAACAATATTCAAACCGGTTTGCTATCAAGCTAGACCTCATGGTGGCGTTAATGCACCTCTAAGCCATGACTTTTTACCTGCAGTGAGCTTATAATAACCTCTTTGGTTTAGGTGTTTATACTTTGCCTCGTCTTTTTCAGCTCAGCTCTTCAGCTCGTCAGCTTGAAATCCGAAGTGTTTCCAAAAACTCATGAACTCGTAAACAAACAGAACATGCGCCGGTCCCCATCCCACCGCTAGTGAAATGTGATCTCATCACGCCGCCCGGCAGTAAAGTGCTGTCAGAAAGTGTCAGACCATCAGAAACTAGCGGCTCCATTAGTTTATAAACATACATTATGTTAATCACATTATATTGCGTATTAACACTGTAAGGCAAGCTACTTGGAAACTGTAGAGAGCTAAGCTACCAGTTACTCCACATCAAATAAAGCTATACATTGAAAGTTAAGTTAGCCCGCAAATTAATGCAGTTTACTAACGTTACATCAAAGCTATTCCATGTTCATGACTTGTCTGTGTTTGGCGGTGGCATCAGTGATCCTCAGCAGTTTTATTTCAGACCACAGCAGAAAGCTCCGCTGTGCTCGAGCTTCAAAAACTGTACGGGGGGAAATGTACGTTAGTTTGTGTTGACTGTACCGCACTACCTAATCAATAAAAGAACTAAGCTACTGAAAATCTATTTTATTCAGAAAACAGCAATGCTATTGAGAAGTAGTTAAACTTGTACCACGAGGGATGTCACTAGGATTGAAAGACAGGGGGGGCTTAGCCCCCAGGGTATTTGTAACTGTATTAGAGCTACACTTATGTCAACAACCAGTCAAGAAACCAAGATGTTAACAAGTAAAAAGTGACAGACATATCCTTTTCTTCCATTTCTACTCTGTTCCTTCTGTCCTATCCTTTAAGATAAAAAAAAACCCTGATGCTAATTTCATGACTTCGAAATGCAAATTGGTCACATGAAACATCCAAAATGTCCAAAAACTGACAGAGGCCAGACAGCTAATACGTTGGTAAGTTAAACAAATATGACAAATAGCAGTACAAGAAAAAGAAAAAAATAGGCATCACTGCATACTTTATCATGTAAGCTATTGATACGGATCCTATTTAAAGTGGCTACTGTCTAAATACAATAACCTGATGGCGGAAGGAATAAAAGATTTGGAGTAACGTTTACTGTATGTAGGATTGCTTTCATTTTATTTTCACATGTGTATCTGTGGGCTTGTCCTCATCTTTAGCCTAGCCTTAGGCAACATCTACATATGTATTTAATTTATCACAGCCAATGAATGAAGAAAGTTAAATTGGTTAGAATATAGCTAGCATATATAATAAATATAATGAAATAATTTAGTTTAGGCTATGCATAGTACCTAGACCTGCCAACAAATGCTTATTGTTACAAAACAATCCTTAGACCTATAGACCACTACTGACCTCAATCAGGATCAACTGCTCTGCCAATCTCCTGCTTCTCTTTCTCTCTGCTGAAATATCTTCTAATATCCATCTCATCTGCTCAATGAATTGAAGGATACAACGGTACAATAGCATTAACAGGGACCCTATGACATTTAGTTTTCAGTGACAACAACATTCTGTGGGGATTGATATTGTTTTAGAATATGCCTACTATAGAGATAGGCTATATTATTGGCAATGAATAAAGAGTTGTGATTAGCTTGCTAAGTTAACCATTTCTTGTATTTCGCTTGTTCACTCTCGCTAGACTTTTTCCATAGCAAACCAAAATATCCCCTTTCCTTTACCTCAAGAAAACGTAGCTAATGGTAAACAGGTAATTAAAAACAACTTACAATTTCACTCTGTATCACACACACTAGGTGTAATCATTCTTCCTTTCACCATTAGCGTGTGTATCGGTGTGTGTGTTTGTGGGGGGCGGGGGGGGTGCATAGCGAGTTCAGACCAAAGAGTAGCGACGAGACGAGATGAATCACCCAGTTACTTGCAACGCGCCAGTCTGCAACGCTCTGAAAGCTGCTAGTTCACACCAATGCAACGAGACGTTGCGGTGCATCATCTTGATAGCGCAACTACTCTTTGTACTTCTGTCTAACTTCGGACTTTTCGGCTATTTATTTGTAGCTGGATATATATAAATCTAAATATCAATGAGCATAAATCAAATTGTTATTGTTGTTCTTATTATTATTTAGGGGGGCTTAGGAACATTTTGGGGTAGCTTTAGCCCCCCTAAAATAGGCCTAACGACGTCCATGAGTACCACGACGCCCCAACACTGCTTGCAATACAAGTTAGATTTAGCGCTGTGACGGCGGCACAGTTTGCTAATGTCAGCTACTTTTTAATTGGACGGAAGGTGACATAGTGACAAATGCCGGTTCAACCGGTTAGCATGAAATCAAACTGGTTTAGCCTAACCATATTGGACCAGTGAAACCGGAAATCGACCCAATTCTACTGAACACACGTAAAAGCACATCTTTCTTTTCGACTCGTAGCAAATCCATATGGATGATGTAACAGTAGAAAGATATTGCTCGTTCTCCCATATCTCACAGTGTGTCTAATCTATCAGCATCCAATATGTCAAATTAATTTTATTTATAGTATCAAATCATAACAATAGTTATCTCAAGACACTTTACAGATAGAGTAGGTCTAGACCACACTCTATAATTAACAAAGACCCAAAAATTCCCCCAAGAGCAAGCATTTAGTGCAACAGTGGCGAGGAAAAACTTCCTTTTAGGGAGAAACCTCGGACCTCTTGGTGGGCAGTGTCTGACGGTGCCGGTTGGGGGTACGATGAACAGTGGCAATTATAGTAACAATAAAGATAATGGAACTATGACTAGAAATAGTATATATCTATAAAGTCATTGCCTCCCAGGCTTACTCCAGGTCTGCTGAATTAACCAAAGTCAATTACTTAGTTCACATTCAATTTACAACCTTGTTAATAAAGACCCATAAACCAAGAGTCCCATATGCATGTGGTAATTGACACGCTGACTCAAACCACACTTAGTCAAAATTGACACTATGATGATGATGTTCAAGAAATCTTTACCTTTCATTTGCACAATTTTGGTAAACCAGATGAGCAATCCTATTTTATACACTGCTCCCCCATTTCCTGGTGCAAATGTATTTAATCAGATTAAGATTATAGTCAATAAGGCAGTACAGCAGTACATGTTTGGAGAACAAATTAATGCTAAGTCTCTACTGGCCAGAGTTCAAACATAACATGGCCTATCTGGCCCAATGCCAGCATCTCAACTTCCTTTAAGACTCTGCCAAACCTGGCTGGATCATGGCTGAGCCAGCCATGTTTCACCACCAAATCACTTAAATTAGAAAGATTCATAGTTATTGAGCCCTAAACCCAACATTTTTTTATCCGTAATCAACACCAATATCATAAACTTTGTTTTATTTTTAGTGAATTGCAATTCTGGTCTGTCTGTCGGTCGGTCCAGCACTTTGGTCCAGACTAAAATATCTCAACAACTGTTGGACAGATTGCCATTCAATTTTTTACACATATTCATTGCCAAACAAGCATGAATCCTAATGATTTTGGTGATCCCCAGACATTTTATCTAGTGCAACCATGAGGTTGACATTGCGTACTGTTTCCATCACTGCAGATCGGAACTGGAGCCAATAACTATGCATGCCTACTGGAGAGTGACAAAAGCCAGATGTTAGTGGGTGTAAATGGGTTTTTGGCCAGTGTAAAGGCATATTTGTTTCTCATTCACCTATTCACACACACTAACACACAGACGGCAGTGAGCTACCATGCAAGGTGCTGGCCCAACAATCAGGAGACATCATCGGGAGCAATTTGTGCTTGAGTCTCTTGCTCAAGGACATCAACATCACCAGCTCTCCAATTAGTGGAGGACGTAAGGACCATATTAAGTGGCAATTAGCATGCTAAATTAAGATACTGAACATTATACCTGCTTAACAATATAAAAACAAATCAACATGTTATCATTGTCATTGTGAGCATGTTAGCATGCTGACATTTGTATTTTACTTAAAGCAACATATGCCTAAGTGCAGCCTCACAGAGTCTCTAGCATGGCTGTAGACCATTAGTCTATGTGTTTAAGAATCTGACTGATGCCCACTTAGCCAGCCACTGTATTCCCGTACCGCTAAATGGCCCTCTAACTCCTTAGCTCCTCAACCATTTACTGCCCTTTTATTTGATGTGATTGTGGCTATGTCAGTCTTGGCTTTGCAATGATATTGAAGAAACTGTTACACAGTGTACCAGAATTCATCTAGCCTAGCTGTGTGGTCATTTAAGTGAATTAGTCTTGCATTGCCAGACCTATTTCCACAGCACTGTGGAGTAATGTCTGGCTACACCACACATATGTACATTCTACGATAGAAGAAAAAAAAATGCTCTGGGTTGTCTTTTATTTTATTTTTTTAAACCAATCACATTCGTCTTGGGCAGCGGACGCATCGACGGTGGCTATGCAAAATGTTCTTGGGAATTTACTTGTTTTGGTGGAAAATTTGCACCCCGCAAAAGAAAACGGAAATACAGAATAATACAGAACAATATACAACATTACTAATATTGCCTATCTGTGTCTGTCAACACCATCTAACCCTTGCAAATGACCTTGTGACACATGTAGACAATAGCCTGAAAAATTTGAGTCAAGATGAGGAGTCACTGTGTGTATGGATGTTTAAAAAAAGACACATGGGTCAAATACACCTCTTGTGCAAGATATGATATGGATGTATTACATTTTGAGTTGTGTAAGAGAAATAAAGTAAAAGCAGTGTGTGTGTGTGTGTGTTGTTGTGTGTGTGTGTGTGTGTGTGTGTGTGTGTATAGTTTCTCAGCCATTTTCCCTTGACCTAACTCCATCTATTTTTGCTGTCCTCATGCAGAGCGAGCGGTCATTACGGATAGACCTCCCACAGATTGTACTTTACACACTAATGGACACCATGCTAGTAGCCACCTTTAACATCATTCTTCTGACATAGCGACATATGGTGGCATTTTCTATCTATCTATCCATCTAGCCATCTATCTATCTATCTATCTATTTATCATTACAGATTGTGTCAAGAGTATTATGTTGTGTCGGTGCCAGCGGTCATCCAACCAACTTGTCACCACTCCGGCTTGAAAGGTTACAAGACTAAACCTCCTTCCTTCCACTTTCATCTTTGGTTATTCATCCATCCATCCTTCTCTTTCTCCTTCTCTATAGGCTGCGTGTGATGACTCATCAATCTAAATGTCCCTCTACTCCTCCCCATCACCTCCTCCTTCCCCACCCTCCTCATACTCCTCCTCATACAGCTCCTCTGCCTTATCATCCACATTAGCAGCTATGTGCCATATGACTCATCCCTTTAACTGTATTCCTCCAACTTTCCATCCATTCTTTAAACTCTATCTTTCATCTCCTTTTTTGTCCCCAAGCCTTTCTTTCCGCTCAACCTACTGCGCCAAATCGCTTCTTTTCTCCTTATTTCTTCTGAAGAGCATCTCTTTTTGCCGTACTCTTTGTTTCTCACTCATTTGTTTCTCTAAATTTCTCCACTCACCTAACCCCCATCCCGTCAATAACCACAGCAGCTATCGTGTATCTTATTGGAAACAGACAAAAGGAACATCAGCAAAGACAAATCAGTTGATGGTGTTACACTGTAAGGTTGCAGCTGGGGACTCGTCGCATTACTCTAAGTAAGGTGAGGATCAATGGCAGCAGATGAACAGTGCATTTATAACATGCAGCAGCAGTTGTTCAGCCCCTGTGACTTGAGGCTAATTTCTTCATTGAATAGATGGATGGAACATTTCAACAGTAATGAACAGAAGGTAGTGGGCATGCAACATAGTCATGGGTGTTGTTTTTCTCATTTTTATGGCAATCCTTGCTCCTCCTTGTTGAAACACCTTTTTTCCCGAACTCTCCCGAAATTGGGTAAAATACTTTCTTTTCAGGAAACAAGCATATCTATTTAAAGTGGGCGTTGATGTTTTTGAAAGTCCATTAAAAATGTCAGCGCATACAATAAAAGGGAAACAAAGTGTCAAAACAAATCATTGCAGCTGGTTGTATAGCAGTACATGGCTGAGGGAACAGCCCACGCATGCTGTAACTTCACAAACCTTTGAGGAGCTTTGAAGATCTTTGTGGCACACACTGATGATTGACTGAACTAGCATGCTCATTATGGTTTACAGACTCCACTCAGTCTCTCCTGTACCTGTCAAATTAGAGCCCTCTGCACCGAGAAACCGTGACTTGTAAATAAATGGTATTATGGTTTGATTCAGTGACAGAGTGGCAGCGTGCCGCATCAATGTGACTACTGGCAAGAATTAACGTCAGGCTAAATTTCAAGCAGCTGGAACTGCGAGGTAGCTAGTAATTCAGCGATTAATCCAGCACAATTGTGCTCATCGTTGTCTCAACAAGACACAATGTATTGTTGTTTTTAAAGGCTACCATTGTCTAATGTGTGAAGAACTAATACTCTAATACATGCACATACGGTGTTTGCATAGACAATACACATGCACATGTGAATAATATATACAGTATAATGGCTTTTACTGTCAGAAATGAAAATATTGATGTTTTCTCTGAACTACATGAAAAGTAGAATTACTGTATATTACCTACAAAAAAAAAACATTCTTAAACAAAGTGATCAGTGCTTGGAAATGTATCTTAAATTATATATTATATAATAATATGCGGCTTAAAAAATAAAATAAAATAGAAATGACGATCAAATTAAAATAAACACACGGAATGACAATATCAATTTGAACAGCCGGTTTATTTACTGCCTTTCTTTGTGATTAACATCATTACCAAGATTTTTGTGTTTTATATGTGAAATTTCATATGTTTCACTTTTGCTACAGTAATGGAGTGTTAAATCTCAGAATCCGTTTCTTTTGTTCAGAAGAAGTAACCTGCAGTACTTTGGCAAATACTGCAAGTTTTATTATTAAATTAAGTTTCAAAATATTTATTTTTTTAGTTTACAAAATCACCTTATACATTATGACACTTTACAGAATCTGCACTTGCTATACTTGAGTCTGCACAAGTCTCAAGTTGTCCTCATCACCTTTTTTGATGAGTCCTTGTAGATATGGTATAAAGCCGGCAGGCAAATGACTTAGCCGGGCTAGTTGCCAAAATCATTAAATGCCATCCCTGGGTGCCTGTCAAATAATGATTACCCTCTTGTGTGGTGGTCCTGAATCTTCACACACATTGTCTAAAAGCGCTGCCCGGGTTCTGGCAAGGTAGACTAAATGCAGACTGTTTGACAGATCATAGACAGCACTGTCCCCACAGGCTGGCAGATGGCTATAAACAGTCTTGATAATATGGGCGTATGAACACACACACTCACATACAAATGTACACTTATGCCAGTGCATGCTTACCTATACATTAAAATACAGATCTAAACACATGCATATGCATTTGTGCGCTCATAACATAAAAATGGACAGCCTTTGGCATGTGTTGTTGGTTCTGCAGGCCCATCTTTCAATAGTTTGTACTTTAATATGCTTTTATTGAATATATGCACACAGAATATCTCTCTGAATCCCTCAGTTAGATCTGTGCCAGATCCACTCTCCTCTTCTCTGATCCTGCCACGGGCCAACGTAAAGCATCTGAGAGTTCACACTGTGTGTGTTCAAACTGAGAGTGGACTAGCTTTGCAGTGAGCCTGTTTGTGCATGTGTTACTGTGTTTCAGCTTCTCAGCAAGCCTGCCAGGCTAAGAGTCCAACATCTGTGAGTTCAGATGTTTTCTAATGATATGCTAATGGTGCCGGAGGGAGATGAGCACAGAGGCTAATGTAGCGGTCACAAACCTCTGCCTCCATCTCCCTATCTCTCTTCCTCACAACTAGTCTGATGATCTTGCTTTTCTTTCTGTCCTCATCTGACTATCCTCTTTTCCTTTCACCTATTCATTCCACTTAAACTTTAACTAAAATAACAGGAATTCATGTAATTTGCACAGGGTTAAAAGTGAGGTTAAAAGTGGCACAATGAATGCAAAACGTTCGGTCTATGTGCTGCTATTTAGATGTTCTGGATAGCGAGTTATTGTTCTTTATACAATGATTTCTGAAGATCTTTTTTTTTTTGTGGCCATGTTATTTAGATTGTACAGTACAGGCCAAAAGTTTGGACACACCTTCTCATTCAATGCGTTTTCTTTATTTTCATGACTATTTACGTTGTAGATTATCACTGAAGGCATCAAAACTATGAATGAACACATATGCAGTGTTGGGAAAGATACTTTCAAAACGTATTTCGTTACAGAATACAGAATACATGCCCACAAATGTAATTTGTAACGTATTCCGTTACGTTACTCAATCTGAGTAACGTATTCTGAATACTTGGATTACTTCAGGATTACTTCCACATTGAATTGCGTTTTATAAGTGTAGGAATGCAGCTATCACATCCAGCTTACTAAACAGGCCTATAATGGTGTGTTCTTTTTATTCCAACTAGCTGAATGTGTACCTGAACAAGCAGATAGATTATTGTATTGGTAGTCCCGAACTGCATACTACAAAAATCTAACCGCAGTCTTGCTACCACGGGCTAATTTTAGCTAACGTTAGCTAGCATGTCAAACGGGGCTAGTCAGTCTTTAAACGGCTCTGGAGCTAGTAAATCAGCACCTAGGAGAATGTAAAGTCGCACGTCAATGTTAAAATAGCAAGGTGACCAGTAAAACTACAGCAGACGACTACCCTTGGCTAATTAAAAAAATAGCTTACTTTAAGATGCTTCTTCAGGTTGGAGGTGGAGTAATTTGGACGCTGAAAGGAGGTTGGTTGCTGGCAAGCACAGGTTGCACTGCACAGTTATATTTCATTCTCCCTGTTCGTTCTTTAATGTGAAATGCTGTTTGAATTTCCAAGATAGAAACTTATTCCTGTCCTGGCTCTGTCGTGCCGGTTCCGACTCCATTGTGACTGATCACGCAAATAGCTATTTTTTTCGATTTCATATCGGGGCTTCTGGAAAATGCATAGAGTTGCCTTAATTTAGTCAGAGTGAATAAACTCGTGAAACAGAGAAGTATCGTCATGTAATCCATTGATTTCAACAATGTAACTGTATTCTAAATACCAACGATTTAAATTGTAACTGTAACGGAATACAGTTACTCATAATTTGTATTCTGAATATGTAACGCCGTTACATGTATTCCGTTACTCCCCAACACTGAACATATGGAATTATTTACTTAACAAAAAAGTGTGAAATAACTGAAAACATGTCTTATATTTTAGATTCCTCAAAGTAGCCACCCTTTGCTTTTTTGATAACGCTGTAAACCCTTGGTGTTCTCTCAATGAGCTTCATGAGGTAGTCACCTGAAATGGTTTTCACTTCACAGGTGTGCTTTGTCAGGGTTAATTAGTGGAATTTATTCCCTTATTAATGGGGTTGGGACCATCAGTTGTGTTGTGCAGAAGTCAGGTTGATACACAGTCGACAGCCCTATTAGACAACTGTTAGAATTCATATTATGGCAAGAACCAATCAGCTAAGTAAAGAGAAACGAGTGGCCATCATTACTTTAACAAATGAAGGTCAGTCAGTCCGGAAAATTGCGAAAACTTTGAATGTGTCCCCAAGTGCAGTCGCAAAAACCAACCAAGCGCTAGCTAAAAACGAGGCTCACATGAGGACTGCCCCAGGAAAGGAAGACCAAGAGTCACCTCTGCTGCTGAGGATAAGTTCATCAGAGTCACCAGCCTCAGAAATCGCAAGTTAACAGCAGCTCAGATTAGAGACCAGATGAATGCCACACAGAGTTCTAGCAGCAGACATCTCTAGAACAACTGTTAAGAGGAGACTGCGCGAATCAGGCCTTCATGGTCAAGTAGCTGCTAGGAAACCACTGATAAGGAGAGGCAACAAGCAGAAGAGATTTGTTTGGGCCAAGAAACACAAGGAATGGACATTAGACCAGTGGAAATCTGTGCTTTGGTCTGATGAGTCCAAATTTGAGATCTTTGGTTCCAACCGCAGTGTCTTTGTGCGACGCAGAAAAGGTGAACAGATAGATTTTACATGCCTTGTTCCTACCCTGAAGCATGGAGGAGGAGGTGTGATGGTGTGGGGGTGCTTTGCTGGTGACACTGTTGGGGATTTATATAAAATTGAAGGCATACTGAACCAGCATGGCTACCACAGCATCCTGCAGCGACATGCCATCCCATCTGGTTTGCGTTTAGTTGGACCATCAATCATTTTTCAAAAGGACAATGACCCCAAACACACCTCCAGGCTGTGTAAGGGCTATTTGACCAAGAAGGAGAGTGATGGAGTGCTGCGCCAGATGACCTGGCCTCCACAGTCACTGGACCTGAACCCAATCGAGATGGTTTGGGGTGAGCTGGACCGCAGAGTGAAGGCAAAAGGGCCAACAAGTGCTAAGCATCTCTGGGAACTCCTTCAAGACTGTTGAAAAACCATTTCAGGTGACTACCTCTTGAAGCTCATCAAGAAAATGCCAAGAGTGTGCAAAGCAGTAATCAGAGCAAAGGGTGGCTACTTTGAAGAAACTAGAATATAAGACATGTTTTCAGTTATTTCACACTTTTTTGTTAAGTACATAATTCCACATGTGTTCATTCATAATTTTGATGCCTTCAGTGAGAATCTACAATGTAAATAGTCATGAAAATAAAGGAAACGCATTGAATGAGAAGGTGTGTCCAAACTTTTGGCCTGTACTGTACAATCTAAATAACATGGCCACAAAAAAAAAAGATCTTCAGAAATCATTGTATAAAAAACAATAACTCGCTATCCAGAACATCTAAATAGCAGCACATAGACCGAACGTTTTGCATTCAATGTGCCACTTTTAACCTCACTTTTAACCCTGTGCAAATTACATGAATTCCTGTTATTTTAGTTAAAGTTTAAGTGGAATAGGTGAAAGGAAAAGAGGATAGTCAGATGAGGACAGAAAGAAAAGCAAGGTCATCAGACTAGTACTAAACTGTATATACAGTACAGTACTAGGCCTGTACTGTATATACAGTTTACATTTATATGTATGCAATACATTACATTTCTTATAATTGTATTTTTATAGGAAAACAGAAGATACAGTGGATAGTGTGTCTGTTTAATGGGTCGAGGTTTGTAATTCTTTTTTAAGACCAACAGATCAGAATAAAAATGCATGCATTCTGAGCACAATAGTTGTCCTTTCTTGCTCCTTTGTTTGATGTTGTCTGAGATCTTGGAGCTGACCTTGTTAGCAGGCATTTGCCATTTAAATGGATCTTCATGCAGTTTTTTTTTTAATTCAAAGAGCAGAGTTTAGATCAAAATATTGCCCTCTTCTCTATCTCTCTCTCTCTCACACACACACACACACACACACACACACACACACACACACACACACACACACACACACAGAGCTGTATACCATGATTGGGGTTAAGCCTCAGGTTATTATTGAGGAAGGAGGGGGAGATGTAACATGGAGATGGTCAGATATAGTGTGTGTGTGTGTGTGTGTGTGTGTGTGTGTGTGTGTGTGTGTGTGTGTGTGTGTGTGTGTGTGTGCGTGCCTGCCTACAGAGAATTTGCCTTACAGAAATTATTGGATTGAACGACAGGGGTGGTGGTCTAGATCAAGGCTTTTATGTCAGTTGAAAATGAATTGTAGTCTGTGCGATTGTGTGTGTATCACAAGACACATCCTCACCACATGGTTGTTGGTAGGGTTAAACCCTAACCTCAAATGAGACATACAGAGTGTGTGTGTGTGTGTGTGTGTGTGTGTGTGTGTGTGTGTGTGTGTGTGTGTGTGTGTGTGTGTGTGTGTGTGTGTGTGTGTGTGTGTGTGTGTGCGTACTACAACATTCAGACTTTCATGTTAATACCACTGACACTAGGGGCTGTTTCACAAAAGCAGAATTTATAAAGCCAGATAACCGATAAAGTGAGGCTTGACCTAGTCTAATCTGTGCAGCCTGGCTTGGTGCGTTTTACGACGTCCAAGCCAGGCTGAGGAGGAGCCTGCTGCTAGAATGTTGCTCAGGAAATACCAAGATCAATTTTCTACACCGCTAGAATATGATGCGTAAATATCTCTTTCACTCTGTTTCTCCCTCTCTCTCTCATGGGCTAAAATATAAATTACCTAAATCATATCAACTTCCACTGCTCGCTTTTAATGCAAAGTGTACGACTGTTCGTTTTAACAAATGACATTGAGTCATTGAATGGTTTCAGTTAAGAGCAGTAGTTCGTAAATGTATATTTTAAGACTATCATTCAGTCGGTCCGTTATTATCTGCCAGGCTTTTTCTCATTGTTTTTTTTTTACAGGGCCGAGTTTCCTTCTTAATATATATATATATATATATATATATATGCTTTACTCCCTGGTATATATGGAGATAGAAAAGAAATTGGACTCTGAAATCTAGAAACTATAAAGATAATGAAGTGATAAATTCCATGCACAATATAAACATGAATGTAACAGAGTATATTCATCAGTTATTTCCAGCAAAATATAAGGTCAAAAACCATTGGGGTGTCCTCTCCCTGTTGTTACATGAATACAGTAGTCTACAACACCTTAAAGTTACTGGTCCAGTGAACTAAGTCTATATTTTGGGAGGATGGTACAGGATATGTTCTTAAAATTGTACAATCCTCCCAAATTATAGTCCCAGTTTACTGGAGAACAGATATTGTGTGCTAAGAATGCCAAATACAATGCACATGGAAGAGGAACAAACTTACAATTACATTGGTCCACTATAGAAACACACATGTACAGCATTTAATGTATTACCCTTAGTAACAGACTTCATTTAAAACACATTTGCAACTTCATCAGCCTTTTCTAATTATCTCAACAGCTGCCATAATATATTCATCAAACTTCTAACAACAATATGTGAACAGCAGTTTTCATACAGCAATATAACAGTAACTGTACGTACACACCGCTGCCGACTTGAGCCTCTAAAGATACCGGAAGTCATTAATTTTCAATGGAAGCTGGCTTCTCTCAGCTGCAAGGAGTGTCAAATCTGTCGGCGTCGCGTTTTGGGCGTTTTGAGCGTCCAGAGCGTCAATCAGAAAGTTGAACTTTGGTCAACTTTATGGTAATGAGCTATGACGTGGTTCAGCGGCAAGCAGCGGCAAATGGCAGCAACCAATCGGAATATAGACGTTCTTCGCGCTGGCTGATCCCAGAGAAACATACGATGTAAACTTTTGTTCCTACCAAGACATTAGTTCCATGAAAATGAAGGAAAATCTCATAATGGCCGTTGCTGGTTTCCACTATCATTTATGATATGACGTTGTTTGCGTATAGGGACCAGTTAACGTTACCTGCCGGTCACATGGTCTCTAAACAGTCTGCTCACGGTGAAGTCCTGCACGGATCAACAGCTGGCAGCTGCTCGCTCTGCCTGCATTCTGCTGCGGTTCAGCGGCTAACGAGCGAGCTAACTGCTAACAGACACCGCCGCGACCAACAAACAATACAAATTCTGTCATTATATATGTAATTCATAAAAGGTTTCTAGTGTCAGTGTGTTTGCCGTGCAGTGGCTGCTTGTGCTTTTTCTTCAATCGTGTGTTGAACATGATCAAAGAATGCTGCTACGTCAGAGCGGCCAAAGCGTCAATAAGCTTCCCCGTACTTTTGGACAAGCGTCCTCGACAGGGCGGCCAGAGCTTCTTTGCAGCTCAAGTCGGCGGTGGTGTGTACGTACAGTAACGATAACACTAAATAATAACTGCTTAACTGAACAGCAATATGCACCTGTTGTATTTTAATGCATGCTGATGATAATAAGGTAAAACCACTGCTGAGTGAACAGAAAAGGTCCCAGGATTAATAAATCCTGGCTGTTAGCCTGGTCAGGAGCAGGCTAGCTGCACAGAATAAATCTTCATTGTAATTTAGGTGAAAACTCTGCTTTTGTGAAACTGAGTCAAGGCAGTGAGCCAGGATAACTGGGAAATCCCGGCTTAATCCGTTATCTAGGTTTTGTGAGATAGCCCTCAGAACTGTGTTAAAATTCATCTCTTGAAACTGTTTATCAGTGCAAAGAATCTTCATTGTTCATAAAGGTCAATGTGCAGGCCTCTCTAAAGGATTAAAATATCTTTCTAAAATCCCAAGCTTTAATGATAATAATGATGTCATCAGAAATGCTCGTATAGAAGTCTGGTCTAATATGTCATCAAAATGTTTATAGGTAAAGCCCTCTGAGAATTAAATAAGTGCACAAATGAATAGTAAGTGTAATGGTCCCTTCAAGCACTGTGGCCAATAATTAGGGATTTCTAACAAACATGCCGTGTAAGCAAACCGTTGCTTTAAAAGGGGCCAAATGGCAGCTGGATCCTGATAACTGACACAGGCAGCCATCCTTCTAATACTGCTGCACATAGATAAAAACACATTTGGAAAGTGTTTATGACTGCTAGGGCAAGATATGCACAGCTTGAATATGACCAGGAGCCCCAACATTAAAGTGATAATGTCACCAAAAAAAAAAGCATGAGGGGATGCCTGTTCACATCTCTGAGTATGCTGTTCAAATATTGGTAATGTATGAAACTGATGATGAATTTGAATATAGCTGCTTGCACAATCTTAATTTTCTAGTTCTAATATGATATTTTTTGTGTTATATGGATGACAATAGAAGTAGGTGTTAGAAAAAATCAATACAATTGAGTATCGCGATATTTTATTTTGCAATACTGTATCGATTTTCAAATCAATTTTTTTTTTTTAAACGTTCAAAAATATTCATGTAAGACAGTTGTTCACGTTTATGTTGTGTTTAAACCCCCTACCTTGTGTCCTTGCCTAACAGTGCCTAACAGTGCCTGACTTTTTGCTAGAAGCTAACAATGTAGCTATGGCTGAACTTTGGCCTACTTTAGCATATAAACATTAGCTTACTAAGAACCGGTGAACCACAATCCCAAACTGGCAGTTTGATTTTCTGTGTACTTAATTGTTCACCTAAAGTAAACTTCTTTGACTTTTATGAACATCATGTCTATCATATAGCCAGATTCTTGCAAATACACAGCCTTAAGCATTACAGTATGTATTGCCTGAATGCATATAACTACAAAGAAAGCACTATCATTTTACAATAACACACTGAAAAATAAAAATCAAGGAAAGTATAGAAGAAGGAAAGAACAGCAAAAGGGCACTTCCCCATTAGCGTAGCAATTTAGGTTTTTGATCGTGCTTCTGGCATTAAGTAGATTAAGCAATTTCCCAGAAACTAATAAAGCTCCCCCATATTTTACTAAGTTACAGTATGTTGGCATTATTTTTTTTTTTGGGACATTTTCGGCCTTTATTTCGACAGGACAGCTGAAGACATGAAAGGAAAGAGAGAGGGGGAGTGACACGCAGCAAAGGCCCACAGGTTGGAGTCGAACCCGGGCCCGCTGGTTCGAGGAGTAAACATCTATATATGGGCGCCTGCTCTACCAACTTATCCAGGCGCTTTTGGCTTTTGGCATACAGAGGTATATTACACTACATCTAATTATACATAATGCAAGGGCAGCCATTTCTGCTCTCCACTTTTCATAGAGACAAGATTGTTCATCCTTTCAGCAAATAAAAAGGCAATGCTATTGTTTAATCACATACATACATATATACATACATACATACATACACATACATACATATATATACATATATACACACAAATTTTTTGTGTTTTGCCGACTATAAAACTCCAGGCTGCTTCAACAATACTTTGCCTTAGTCCAACTCCCACTTCTTTTCAATTTCAACAGTTTCAAATAAAATCATATGGCAAATGGCTAAATATGCTATATGATTAAAAAAAACAAAAAAATCTCTCTCCGTATTACTGTAGGCTACTACAAAGCCTAACAGAGGCACACATAGTACATGCCTGTGTTAATGTTGTGTTAGTGATCATGTTGAGTGGTAGAAAACAGGTGCTCATGAATATTCAAAAGAAGGGAAGTCCAAATGTCTGCTTTTCAACCTAATAAACATTACCCGGGTGCATGCATGTGTGTGAGTGGGGAGAGGTATAGGGTTGTGAAAATCTAAAGAATTCCAACAGCTTTTTAGAACCAAATACCATCTTCTCTGCTAACGTCTTGCCTCTCATCAGTATGCAGGGTTGGGTTCACCATAGGAAACACAATTTAAAAGGAATCTTACAGTTTTATAAAAGAATGCAGGAAATTGTAAGTTGTCTTTATGTTGAAGTCATACACACATCTCAAGGTTATTTTTCTCTGTTACGCCTCCAAGAAACGACATTTGTGTTGTGACAGCCATGAATTCCAATGATCTTTAATAATGCCCTATTCCGTTTTTTGCTTTTTTATCTACGTGTTGTTTTGATCACGCAAGGTCTTCTCCAGATCCTTTTTCTCACCAGTGATAAAAAAAAAAATCCTGCTACTGCAACGTGTTCGGTAAAGATACAGAAAATACAAATATTACCTTCCCTCTGTCCTCAATTCAATTCAATCCTCTTACACATACAGTACACAATATTATGACATTTGTTTAAGATATTTAATCAGCAAAATCTCAAATTAGTTCATTTATGTATGTGTGTCCCCCAGTATAATACAGGTACAGTATAGGTTTTTCCCCCTAATTTTTGCTGTATAAAATATTGATGTGCATGTATACTTATTTACTAATAGTGCCTATAAAATGTGTTCTTGAAAGTTTTCATGTCTCTTTGTTTGACATCATTGAATCTGATTAAATTTAAAAAAAAATTTAATGAAATACTGATTAAACAGAAAAATACCATTCAACGTTAAAGAGAAAGCAAATTGCATCAAAGTGATCTAAATGAGTTGCCCATAAAAGATACAAAATACATGTTTGCTAAATTATTCACCCCTCGTCTTGTATCTGGAAGATCACACTTTTGGTGAGTCAGTCTTGTGGACAAATTAACAAAAAGGATGGCAAGCAGTTAGCTGAATGTGGCTGTGTGTGTTGCGTACAGTATAGTACGTGTGTGTGTATGTTTGTAACTGTTGTTGTGATGACAGGAATGAAGTCAATTGCCCCTTCTTCCTGTCCTCTTGTTTGGCTCGTTAGTGGAACACAGAAACAGAGCTGTTTCCCTAATCAACATGAATAATGGATTACTTGTTTGTTTTCACTGTAAACTGCAGACAATCACGTCTGCGCTACCCACATGCCTCGACATACTGTTATGTGCGAGACACGAGAAGAGTGTATGTAAGTGTGTGTGTGCCAAGACTTGCATGGCAATACTTTATGCATGACAGTCACTGGGCAAATACAATTCTGATTATTTATTTAATTTCAGATGTGTATGTGTTTTATGTCTGTGTGCAGATGTGTTAATCAGTGTATAAATGTTGGGCTTCACGATATGAAAAATCTAAATCACAATTAATTGCACCTTTTACCTCGAAGCCCAAATGTTTCCAGACGACGGACACTGCTGTTTATTTAGGCACAAGATGATCAGTTGACTCGGACTCTGTGTTTGAGTTATCCTTCATTATGCTTTCCATGCGGCTGACTGGTCCGGGCAAAGTCACGTGACTATACACGCGGTAGAATGTTTTTAAGGAGAAAGTAGGCCTATCAACAGGAATAAATTATTTAAATTATCGTCATGGGAAAAATATGTCGATAACAGCTTCAGAATTTCAATGTCGATACATTTTCGATTTATCGTCCAGCCCTATATACATTTATGAAATATTAACTAAACATAATATTACATAACAATTTGTGCTAGATCAATGTGCAGCCATTTTAAAAAGAATTATCAAATTTTGGTGTTAAAAGGTTGTGAGTGTAGATTTAATACCGGCAGGTCCATGAATAGTGAAGGTGCAAGCATTGTCCTACCTTATATCCCCACCTAGAAAGTGTGTGTATGCAGTTCAGATGTGTGCAATTTATCTGTTGAGCTTTCTTAACACACAATGGTGAGTGCATGTGTGTGTGAGTGTAAGATGTGTTTGCCTGTAGCTGAAGATACTGGAGGAGCACTTAGTCTCTTTGGGTCTGGTTTAGTAGGAAAGCTGTACCCGTCTCTTTTCATCTCAGTGTTTAACTATTTTCCTCTGTCTCAAGAACACTTTGTCTCTTTACCTTTGGTATAAAAGCATTCTGTCCCTGTGCCTCTTCATTTCTGTCAATTGTCTTGGTGTCTCTTCCTCTTTCCTCAGCTTCTTTTTCCAAACACTCCCCCATCGCTTCTGCCTCTCTTTAGAGCACTCTGTACCTGGAAGGACCCATTATGTGCTGTTAATGGCTTTTACAGTGTCTTCAAAACAACCAAATACTTTGATATTCCTAATCACTGAAACTATCTTAAAACGTTGTTAAAATAAAGATTTTACTGCTTGAAACATCCAAAAGGACTCACACTGAGCACTATACAGATGTAGTGCTAATTTTTTTTGTGGTTTACCTGGAATAGCTTCAGCAATACTAAATACAAGATAACAAACATACACAGGTGGAACTCGTTGATGGGGGGTCCAATAACTTGGACACTCAGCTCCATATCTCCATGCACGCTTATTTGCATAATGGGCAAAGCTACTCAGGATGAGTCGTTCACACTGTGGATCAACTGTGAAGCAATGCATTTATGGCAACACAATCTGCAATCTACATCTTGTCCATTAAATGTGATTTATGTAATCATGGATACATTTGTATATTTTATTATTGTTTGTTTTTTTATCCTGGGAATTGTTTTTTATTGCACACTTTTGTTGAAGGAAAAGTAAAACTTTTGTATAATTTATTTAATATTTCAACACACTTTCCTAACATTATTTAAGTTGACTGTATACAAACAAAACGTACAGCTAATTCTACACAATCTCATTAATGTTCTTTTATTCAATTAAATATCTGCCACAGAACCTCTGATTATCAAAACAAAATCAGTTTGAGGACAACTCTTGCCTTACTGGCAAACCTCCATATATTCAAAAGCATAAACAAGCCACAGAAAAACCTACCAGATGGATGAGAGAAGAAATATCTTATTAGAAAGCCTGGTTAAACTCTACAAACATCATATAAATAACATAAATACTGGCAACAATAAGCTGTTATGTATTATCTAGCCAATTGGCTGTCTAAAAATAAAGCACTTGATACTTTCTGTAAGAGAGTCACATGAATCTCTAGTTTCAAAGCAATATGCTGTATTTGCTAAGCACATACTGGTTCTTTCTTAAAATTAATATAATATTAATATAAATGTCCTTTTTCTGATATGAAGACGAGACGTGTGACTTGAACATCTCACATTTACCATCAAAACGTACAGCAAAAGACCATGCAAAACATTTCAGACCGTCCTGCCAACCTGTTTACATTTTAACATCAATGTCCGCTGTAAGGATTTTTCACAATAAAGTCACTGAAAACTGCTGCTGTTTCAATCCTCTCTGCTCAGTTCCCTCCGTAACAGACGTGCGTGCACACACAAACATACACGGTGGATGCAGGAAAAACCGAGAGGAGACGTACACGATGACCTAAATTGAGGACAGCTACGCTTGTTATTGTAAGTGCAATGATAAGTTAAAGACCAATAAGTACTTTATCAAACCGTATGAATGTGTGTCCCAGGCCAGGATAGGAAATTAACTAACAATGTAAAGATCAAGAAGCCGATGACACATATGTTCAAATTTGATTCATTCAATAAATAATTATTTTTTTTGTCTTAAATCCACCAGCCATTTTCATATTATACCAACATTTGCAGCATCCTGAGCCTTTTGGTTAGGTTACTAGGAAAACTCAGCCCAGAGTAGTTTTATTCTCCGCAACAATCTCAAAAAAAGGCTGCGAAATCCTGGAGGAACTGAGTAATCTAGATTTTCATAGTGATGTGCAGTACTGATAAGGAAATGTCTGTCATGTTACATGTCTACACTTTTTATCAACAGACCTTGATCCTTGAAGCTAATGTCAGATGAGAAGAAATGTAGCACTCTGGCTTGGAAGTTAGAGGGAAAGTGCTGAGAATATAAAAATTACCCTTCCAAAATCATCTTGTGACTTGCCAGAAGGTCATATATCCCTGGCTCACCGTAACTATGTTGGAATACTTCCACAAAAGCAATCCCACAGCTTTCAGACTCAGTGGCATTAAATAAACTATGTGGGGTGCATGCAAAGAAGCAAAAAAAAAATACATGGAAATATATTTCAGGAGGGGATAGTCTATAATAGGGACAATATGAAAGGTGGACAGGACGTAAAGGTAATCAAAACAAAACCTTATGTGTCAGGACCAAGGTTATTATAGTTTTGCATTTTTCATTAATTTAAATTTTTATTTTGTTTTGACTTTTTGTTTTCAAATTCAGTTTTAATTAGTTTTTAAAGCGGGATTACTAGTTTAGTTTGAAAATGCTTAGTTCTAGTTTAGTTTTTATTAATTTTAGTGTTGTAGTTTTAGCCAGTTGAGGTGGTTTGGGCATCTTGTAATATGGGTTATTTGTCTGGGGATTCAAAAAGGTCAGAAAAAGTATTGTGTAATAATAACTCAACAAAAACATCATAGAATTTTTTAAATATGTATTCACAATGTATTCAACAATAACATGGTACATAAAATGTACATATGATGAGCACAAATATGTCTAAACAAGATGCCGCAGTAAGTGCAAAATGTGTAAGTGACGTGTGCCAAGAAAAAACCTAAATAGCCAATAGACTCAAGAAGACATACTGTACATGAACAGGTGTTTTGAACTTCGGTTCGAGTAAAGTGGCAAACTTTTTGAAGTCAATCGACTCACACAGTTGTGTAGACATCCCAGTATCAATACACATATTAAACCACACTTCCTCCCGCTTATGTTCTTCCTGCGTATTTACTAACCAGCAGCTATCGGGTCGCCGGTGAAAGCCCGCCTGTAGTGTTTTCTGTCCTACGGTTGTCTCCATCATGCTGCCTGGCCCTGGCCCCTTACATCCATGCCCTGTAACGTTACTGGGGTTAGCTTCTGTTTCGGGGAAAGGGGGCTTTGCGTTCTCCTTTACCTTGTTAGGGTAAGCTAGGTTAGCCTCCTTGTGCGCTCTTCTCAAATGTACTTTCAAATTCTTGGGATTTTTCCCTTTAATAAATTGTCCACATATTTTACCACCTTCCACTGCAAGGCACTTGCTTTTATCTGACATAGTCATAATCAAATAGGACTCTGCCGCTTTCTTCCGACTTTCGGTACCTGATGCCAGGCGAGGAGCATGGACTATGTTGTGTTCAATTTGACATGGAATGTCGGAATTTCTGGGTTCCCAGTCGGAAACTATATATGTCTATGGCATAGACTGTATAAAACAGGGCTATGGTCGGAAATGTCAATTCTGAAAGATATAACGTTGCTCTGTTGTCCTTAACCATTATAACCTTGGTCAGTACCTGCTAGTGCTATCAAAAGTTAAACCCTCTTCAGTGCCTGTAGTTTAAAATAATTTAAGGTTTCGGATGGAAGTGTGCCTCTAAAACTGCCTTCTATGTGTGCAGTTTTTGATCATCTTGTGCTCTTTAAGACATCAATCAGTGAACTTGTCTTTTAAGTTTAGACAGTAGGATGTAAAACCTTGAACCGAGAACATTATTCACAGAGTATAGCTGAATTTGTCTTTATAAATCATCTTAAAAGAACCAAATCTTTCTCGGACACAGACACAGCATGTTTTAATAAAATAACAAACATAAGATCCCTTGTTCTCCCGTCGCAGTTCCCAGCTCTTACACACACACACACACACACACACACACACACACACACACGCTTAATTAGTTATTTCCGGAGGTAGGGGGGAGCTTAATGCCAACCATCCGTCAGTGGTCTACTGTGTGAAACCCGTTCTCTCTCTCTCTCTCTCTCTCTTAACCTCCTCACATCTTTACTCTCTTCTCATTTCCATTTTCTTTTGCTTTATGTTTCTCGCTCTTCCTTTTCCCTTTTCTCTAATCCATCCTCACATTCACATCATTCACCTTCTCACCCCCACCATCCCTATTTTTTATGTTACAGTAACTCCAGCTCCATCTACCTCTTTCACTTCTTCACATCTTCTCTCCCTCTCTCTGACTGAGCACTAACTGTGAGCAGCAGGAGAAGTTGCTAACCTTTCATGGCCTTTATCTGCAGTGCAATGAGCTTCCTCTCTCCCTGTGCAGGTATTTA
This sequence comes from Perca fluviatilis, assembly GCF_010015445.1. Lineage (NCBI taxonomy): Eukaryota > Metazoa > Chordata > Actinopteri > Perciformes > Percidae > Perca > Perca fluviatilis. The sequence goes on along the minus strand of NC_053113.1, from coordinate 27,582,764 downwards.
TCCTGATAAACAAACAATAATAATTTATGATGAATAGGAAATAGCCCGCGCCATTTAAAACCTGTTTTATCGCCAGCACAGGTGCAAAATCCAAGCAGAGTATGTCACAAGCTAAAAAGAATCAGGAAAAAATAGAGAAAGACTAAATATGGTATTTATGTAAGGAAAAAAGGGGGAGTTCTCTGCGCTTCTGCAGACCACAACAATCCGGTGCAACCAAGGCGGGACACAACAGAATAAATAGCAAAAAATTGCCGGTGCAACACGGATGTCTTCTACTTGATGATTTTATTTCTTAAGGTGCATAACAATGACTAACGTTTCGATGCATTACATCTTCATCAGAGTCCTGGTATTTATGTATTTGTGTATGTGTATATTTGTCATTTTACGTCCTTAGCATTTCATAAAAAAAGTCCATTGGCTTTACTAACCACCCTCCGCTTGAGTATTGGAAGATTCTTTGTATCATCTCTCACAATCAGGATAATAATTCCCCAAAGTATGATCATATATACTGTAAGTGGCCTCAACCTGCATCTATTTTCATTTGTTATTTTGCATTGAAAAGAAATATCTGACTAAATGAGTGTACTCTTAATAATGAGATTAGAAGCATAGCAAAAGCAGATGTCAATAGTTTGATGAGTATGAAAATTATGTTAATCAAATAGTATGGCCCCTCACTGCCACTGGATCTTAAGACACCTATGGAAGATTTGTGGCCGACAAGATCAACAATGCTCTCCAACACCATCATCAAAACAGTTAGCTAGTGTTGGCCCAAACCCTTACTAAGAAACTTAAATCAAAGTGAAAACCAACATTGTCACCCATTTGTAACTACTAAAGCCTAAAAAAACGTGGTCTTTGGTGCCTCCCTCTATGTCAGCATGCATCTTGTATGCCTAGGACTCATAGGCTGCTGTGATGAGAACTGACTTTATGTGATTGGACTGGACAAGAAACGTCACAAACACTGACACCTAACTGTTTCTGCAGCAGTCAGTCTGCTACTAGACCACTGGAAAACCCTATAGGTTCTGTGCAGGAAAACACTTCTTAGAATAGTGTCCTTCTATGTGTCAGTGTTTACATCCATGAGGAAATGGAAAGGGTACCAACATAAGCAAAATCAGTTGGCAATGTGTGACCTGTTGATAGGACTTGCCACATCAACCTACAGCGCTACAGATGGATATGACGGCTAGGAAACTCTGTGTCGTCTTGATCTTCAGGCTGCTCCTTTGCTACAAGGATGTGTTGTAAGGAAACGGGACATAGATAACATTTGCTTGTATCCAGTCCTCCATTTTACAGGCATTCCCATCCTCAGTGCTGATGTCATACCTAGATGCAGGCCATCTCACATCATGAGACTCGGCTCATGTGGATGGAAGTGTCCCCATTTGCATCATGGCTGAAGACTCATTGTCCCCTGTGGTTTTTCCTTGAAGCAACACGACATTTCAAAATCCATTCTTGCGGGTGGCTGCGTTCGCAGGAAGCTGTTCGATGCATTACGACTGCCACATCTGATATCTCCCCTGTTGGTGAGGATCAGGCAGAAGCAGCTGGTGAGGAGAAAGCACGTAACCAAGCTCATGACAGAAGTGACTCAACTAATGATGCTGCCACACTGGCCAGTTCCTTAGTTCAGGGGAGCATTTTGTTAGTTTGAGACAGTTTATGACAGTTTGAGGCAGCTACTTACGGTTTGGGCACTGAGTGGATCAATCTGGTGAATTTAGGGTTCTTTCCCCATTCAGACTGATCTCATGAAGTGACGTATGTATGACACGCCAATTTGTGTGTCATTTTTGGCATGTTATCAAGATGCATACTCGCATTTTAGCGTGTTTATCAACGCCGTTCGGCCTCCATTGACTTACATTACCTTGCGATGCGTGTGAATTTACGCCGTAGCGAGTAGTATGAAAGGGCGAAAATCCACGTAGGGAGGTAGGTCAAACACAGGACTTTCACCCAGGAGACCGGGGACCGTGTCACGTTTCCTAAACTCAACCGTCGCTTTCTTCTTTTCCTAAACCCAACCCCGTTCTTCTTATCCTAAACCCAACCCGCATGTCACGTTTCCTAAACTCAACCGTCGCTTTCTTCTTTTCCTAAACCCAACCTGTGTGTCATGTTTCCTAAACTCAACCGTTGCTTTCTCGCGATAACACGCCAATTGGCGTGTATGTTTACATCCGCTGTATACAGCATAGACATACACACGGATAGCTCAAAATGCGTACAGATAACACGCCACTTGGCTTAAGAAAGTGGGTGTGTATGTTTACACGAAGTCTTGATGGATGGACTTAGAAAAAAAAAAAAAAAAAAAGAGGAGTTCCCCAATGTCCTGTTCAATTAGCTTCACAATGTATTACTGGACTGGACTATTATTAGTCTAGTATTAGAGGCTTGTCACATTCTACTATCAAGTGTATGGTTCAACTATTTCCTCTTGTCAATTTGGGTTTGGCAAGAGGACTGTGTTCAGTCACTTTATCTTAATATGCTTCCTGCTGGGAGTGAGGTGGGAGACAGAGTGTTTAAATCCCTTCAATGGGAGCTTCCAGTGAAGCTCAAAGCGGAGTCTTCTTTGAGCAAATTCAGTAGATTTCATTTAAGGTCTTCTCAGTCAAGACCGCTGTTCCACTGGCTTTGACTTCAGCAAAAGAGTTAGTAATGTTTACACAAGTCCACCATCCGTCCACCCAAGTTACTTGTCAGTTTGAGGGCGACCAGCTTGTTTGTTTGTGAAACAGTAACACCTAACCATTAAGACCCACTGAAAGCAGGGGAAAGAACCCACAACCCCAGATCTTGATTGATGTTGACAGCGCGCCCATGCTTGCAATCATAGCATGTCATAAAACATTTTTCTTTGCAAACATTGCATAAATACGCATCCCATTTATGTGACTTTGTGGCTAGCAGCAAGTTTGTCCCTGTGATTTTGGAGACAAAGGGTTGTCTGGAAGAGAAATTTAAATATCTGCAAAAATGATCTCCATGACAAACATTTTTCCACAGTTGGTAAGTCTTTCTCGCTCATTACTGCATCACGGTTTCTTTGTTAGCTTTTTGGTGGATAACTACAATGCCTCTATGTAAAGTTCCATAAGGTTACAAACTTTGAACTACTCTCTTTTTGGGAAAATCCCATTCTGCCTGATATCCCACAATGTCTGGAGAAAATTAAAATGAATAGCAGCAGAAGTCTCCATATACCACACTGCAGCCATTGGTTATTTACCCTAACCTGACCTTTAAGCCTAAAAACATCAGGCGTTCCTTTAGGTTCAAGACAGTTTAGTATTGTGCCTTTTTCTCTATCCACCTTACCCCAGATAGATAATAGCAAAGCAGATAAGTTATATATATACATATATGAGAAAGTGCACAGGTGCGGTGAGTTCAGACAAGGCTTGTACAGCATCATTACTGTGTGTGAATCTAAAGGTTGTTTCGAGTACATCCATGCATTCATGATGCATATGACATTAAAGGAAAGTTGGTGTGTGTGCGTGTGCGCACGTGTGAGAGAGACACAAACAGAGAAAGTCAAACTGGCAAGTGCATAAGAATGTTTAATGTTGTGTAAGTTAGCATGGTTTCTTGTGACCTGGAAATTAACATTCCTCATGTTACACCTCTACAAAGGAAATGAGCCGCAGCACACTGCAGTGTATACGTGTGCATGCTTGTCTGGGTTGTTCACTGCCACACAGTAACTAAGCCAACTCAGGGAGGGAGAAATGAGGAGCAGGGGAATGCAATGAATGAGATAAGTGTTTTTATTCAAAGGAGCCCAGCCTGTGGCACTGTACTCCTCTTTTTTCCTCTCATTTAATTACAGTTTTCTCGATTGCTAACAAGCATCAGTCAATACTGAAGCTATTTTTTTCAAGCTCTTAATACAGTCTGCATTTCCAACATGCATCTTGGCTAAACGGTTAATCTCACCTCCAAAACTCACAGAAGCCAACAAAACACTTCATACATGTCTCAACATAAGCTTGTTCGACCAAAACACTGGCAACAATTTTCAAGCATTTGCAGGCAACACTGTTACTCATATCACACTGACCTACAAAAAACACTTCATAGCATTGCATTACATAAATGATGAACTTTTATCTTTGAAGGGAGAATGATTTTTCACATAAATCCGTATTTCACAGTAGAATAAAAATAACACCTTTTCACATTATCGACTGTACTAAAGTATGAATTAATCAGAAGTTTGCTTCAATATCCTTTATTTTTTTCATTTCTGCATATAGTAATTTACTTTAAAGTTGAAACAAATAAATAATTCCCGAAATTCCAGGGCTGCAATAGTAATTACAAAAACATGTAGGCTATAGCATAATCACTCATACTGTGAGGGATCTAGTCTTCCCTCTTTCTTGCATTTGGCCACAAGTTCTCATAACCATCACATCTTATGCCTTCTCTTTCAGCTGAAATCAGCTGTTTAAAATGATTATTAGTTAACTTTATTGTAATTTTTTCTGCTAAAATGTTATATATATAATATATATATATATATATATATATATATATATATATATATATATATATATATATATATATATATATATATATATAGTTACTGCTGAAATGCAAGAAATTTGCCATCATTCTGCTTTGAATGTGTTTTAACAGTGTGTTAGCATTTGAACAATGGGCTGCAGATATATAGTGGTGAATAGGTGGGGGAGTATTAATGAGAAATTGAATGCATGTTATGTGAAAGCAATGAAAAATGATTCACAGTTTGGTCCACATAGACTTCTGTTCTGCTGACTGTGTGAAGAGTTTTGACAGTGTGACTTCAGTTTGGACCAATGCATGTTAGTAAATTGAAAAATAACTGTTAGAAAGCAATCCCTTCTTCCACTGAACTCCTCTCTTAGCCTCACTCGATCTGGCGGAAGCCACAGTTAATAAATGATCATGATGAAAATATGGGGTGACGGGGAGTGGTGTGTGTGTGTGTGTGTGTGTGTGTGTGTGTGTGTGTGTGTGTGTGTGTGTGTGTGTGTTTGTCTGTCAGCATTGTATGTTGGTGTACATGCATGTGTGTGCATGTGTGGCAGTCAATACCACTTTAACACATTATGTATAGCAGCCTTGCTGCAGTAACACAGAATTAAGATTCTACATGTGACAGTGAATCAACTGTGCTAACAAAGAGGAGCAGAAGATGAACTTTACAATAACGAGCAAAGCTACTGCTAATCATTTTTATGGGATCAACATTTATTTTTAATTTTTTTCTGGCAGTGCTTGGTGCCAACCTGCAAATACTACCAAGGCAGTATTTTGTCATTCTGCGGGTGAAAAATAAAGCATATTGAGCGTGTGGGATGTTCCTGTATGGAAAGCAGAGACTTACACCCGAATTGGCTTAACTGAAATAGAATTTGAATATTTGTGCTATTTCATCAAAGGAATCTTTTCCTTTGTAAAACACTACAGGCTGTGTTCATACCATTTCACATCCAGGAACAGCTGGACAACAGGAACATGTCTGGAAAATGTCTTGGTTTACATCACTACTGTACTAAACAAGTTCCCCAAGTTAAACAACAAAATGTTTCATTTGTTAATGCCCTCTATAGCACTATGCTTTAAAAGAAACCAAAGTTGATCGTCGGTAGGAAACGGGAAAAGAACAGTGGTCTCTTGTGTTAAAGCCTGACCTTTAGGTGACCCATCCTTCCACCCGACCTCCTACTGTACTATCCTGACTTATATGAATATAAACATATGTTGTTTTGTGGCACTTGTGTGGCAAACAACTGAGTCGTTCTTCGCGGGGGGGGACACGGTTAGAGTGAGTCTGTATTTGTCACTATCATGGTATACTGTAGTTCACAGCATGAAGCTCACAATAACATCAAAGAATATCATGTTATTTAATTTATTACGGAGGCTTTGCTTTTGGTCCAATTTGTACGATCTTTTGTATGCCTAAATAACAGGTTATGTTCTAATGTACTTCATGACAGATGTCGCTAATTGTTTGCAAAATAGAAACAAAACTCATACAAATTGAGAGCTTATAAAACTACAGAAAGTGGAACTGTCTACTCATCTGCATAACCTGTTGAGCCCAACACTGCGATGTCAACACAGTCATGCTTTGTGTAGGTCAGTTCAGTAATTTCCTGCTGTGAATACATCTGAACACCAGAAAATGGCTGCAGATGGGAGCCATTACATTAGGTGAAAGAACAACATGAGCAGAGGAAACCATGTGCTGACACTGTTATGGTGCAACATATTAATACACAGCGGGCCTTGTGCCTTAAGTAGCGAGCAGCTAGTTAGAATTAGTGTTTAAGAATGTTCAGAAGTTTGCCTGAGGTGATTTGTTCTAACATTCACATCCATGTGTAAAATGGACACAGTTGTGGTTAGTATGGCTTAGCATTACTGTAGTATAAAGGCATAGGGGTGAATAGGCAGATTATGACTAGCCTACAACTGATCAATGCTGACATTTGTTGGGGGTGGAGTAGTCGCAGAAATTGTTCATGACAGGGGAGGAGGGGAGAGAAGATGAAAGAAGAAATCAAGAATGGGGAGGGAAATGAGGAGTAAATGGAAAAGGAAGAAGCAGAAGGAGAGGAGAAAGTAGGAGAACTGGAATGGGTCAGGGAAGACAATATGAGATGGGAGAATGGGAATAAGGGAAGATAACATGAAAGGAAAGGAAGGCTTAAAAAGGGGGAGCGAGAGAGTTGAAGTCAAAAGGAGAGAACGGGACAGAATAAGGAGAACAAAACAGGGTACAAGAGGGAGCAAGGACAACAGAGAGAAAAGTAGACTGGGGAGCTGGAAAGTAGAAAACGGTAGTTGAGAAGAATGAGCAAAGGAATTGGAAAGGAGAAGATGAAAGAATGGTGGGACGAAAACAAAAAAGAAAATGGAGTCAAGCAGTAGAAGCAGGAAATATGAACAAAAGCAACCCAATCGCTGGACAACAACGCTCACAAACTGCAAGGACATACAGAGGAACAGACACAGTGGCATGGAAAAAGAGAAATTATAGTGCGACAAAGCAAAGGAGCAAGAGAGGCCAAACAGTATAAAGGATATCCCTGAATCACCTTCTGATGAGTGTGAAACATTTATTCATTCACTGTTTCACTTCCTCTCTCCCATCCTTAATTTCTCTCTATTGCTTACCATCTCCCTCTTTTCAGTATGGGTGCACAATTCAAAAAATGTCACGATTCGATATCGATTTTCAGGCTCAAGATTCGATTCAAAATTGATTTTCAATTCAAAAACGATTCTCGATTAAAAAAAACGATTCACAGTATGTAAATGTTTTCCCATGTGATTGCAGTAGACCTACAATTTAAAAAAACAATCAAAAATAGATTTTGAATCGGTAGAGCTTGAATCGCGATTCGAATGTGAATCGATTTTTTTGCACACCCCTACTTTTCAGGGTTGTTTCCAGGTTCAGGGACTGTTGCTTTCTTCTTTTACACATATTTATTGTAGCATTTGTCTCTTATCTCTGCATCTCTTCTTTTAGCCCTTTCTATTCCCATCGTTGCTTAGTTATTATCTGCCCCTTCACCTTCACACACATTGCTACCAATTACTCTAATTTCTGGAGTCATGTCACTGCTGTGACATACATCAAACTAACCAATATATGGAAGACAAGACATACACACAGTAAAAGGAGCAGGATAGGCTATTGAGTACAGTCATGTAAACAGGCTGCCACAAACGTGTATTAACACATCAACAAATAAGTTGTTCTGCTGCTTTGGGGTCACCTGTCTTCATCTATGTCTATCTCTCTCTCCGTCTCTTTTCCCTCTCACACAAGCAAAACCAATGTACAGTGGGTACGCAAAGTATTCAGACCCCTTTTAATTTTTCACTCTTTGTTTCATTGCAGCCATTTGCTAAAATCAAAAAAGTTCATTTTATTTCTCATTAATGTACACTCAGCACCCAATCTTGACGGAAAAAAACAGAAATGTTTGCAAATTTATTAAAAAAGAAAAACTGAAATATCACATGGTCATAAGTATTCAGACTCTTTGCTCAGTATTGAGTAGAAGCACCCTTTTGAGCTAGTACAGCCATGAGTCTTCTTGGGAATGATGCAACAAGTTTTTCACACCTGGATTTGGGGATCCTCTGCCATTCTTCCTTGCAGATCCTCTCCAGTTCCGTCAGGTTGGATGGTGAACGTTGGTGGACATCCATTTTCAGGTCTCTCCAGAGATGCTCAATTGGGTTTAGGTCAGGGCTCTGGCTGGGCCAGTCAACAATGGTCACAGAGTTGTTCTGAAGCCACTCCTTTGTTATTTTAGTTGTGTGCTTAGGGTCATTGTCTTGTTGGAAGGTGAACCTTCGGCCCAGTCTGAGGTCCTGAGCACTCTGGATGAGGTTTTCTTCCAGGATATCTCTGTACTTGGCCGCATTCATGTGGCCTGTTTGTACGTACCTCGCCATGCTTTTACGCGCACGTTGCGTAACAAATAAGCCTGAAGTGGGCACAAAAGCGTTAGTACATCTGGCCCAGAATATGTATCATCCCAAAAAATAGGAAGAGGAAAAAATGCAAAAATACAACAAAGAAAAGCAGTCACAATATGAGCCATAGTGATTTCTGACAATGGTGAAAAACTTAATTGTATGATGAAAGAAAACAATAAAAAGGCAGAAGATTGTCTGTCATCTACTGTAATCCGGTGATGTGCAATTTGTGCAAAAGTGTTTGAATGAGTCAGGAGAACTGATTTACATTTTTGTACCAGTGCATGCACAGCTGTGTGCTGCTATTTGAGCCAGTTCTTTTGAGTATGTGACTTGATCAAGTACTTACAAAAACAAGTGAAGAGCTTGAAAGAGTCATCTCCCTGAAGGAGAACCAATCACCGCTGCAGACTCTTGGCAACTAATCCGTGACTGGCATTAGGGCCAATTGTGACCAAAAAGAGGACAATAGAGGGGTCCATTTCAGGAAGGAGGTTTAACAAACTCTGAGTCTAACCCTGATGTCGGAGTTGATTTACCCCGAGATGGGAAGTTCTGAGTTTTTGGTTTCAGAACAGCTGATTTGAGTTGGTTCAATCAAGTCAGAGTAGGTTCACTCAGAGTTAAGCGCGTGCACCACCACAATAAAAAGGCAGCATGAATGGAGCCATGATACTACGATTCACCATGGTAACAACAAACAAACGGGTCGGCGGAAATACTCATGCGCACATACAGCGACATATATTTCGTTTAAAAAACAACACAGCGGCTGCTGCAAAAGAGAGAGAATTTGGTGGGAGAAAATTGCTGCTAGAGTTAATGTGTATATTCCAATATAGTGTAGGCCTATATCATATTTAATCGTAAGTATAGCCTAATATTACTGGTGAAATGGTATTCAACCTATAATCTATTTCATTTAGGTGCAATACTCCGGGCGAAAAAGTACTAGGCCTAATCCCATTCTGAGGCTGCAGCACCATCATTAACAGAATTATTATTCATAATCTTTTATTTCAAAGGGTTTACATCATTCACCTGCAATACTGTGGAACTCCTTTTTAATGGCTCTTACTAGTTTGTGTCCAGGGAACACTACAAAAATGTTTAAAGGAGAATTTAATTTAAAGAGTGCTGTGTCAGAGGGAGGAGACTGAGAGAAACTCAAGGTTTATTGAAGAAAACCTGCTCCCGACCAGGTTAGGTTTACAGGCTCAGTTACCATAGTAACTGACTCTGAGGTAAAGTCACCTCTCTTTCTGAATTGGGCTGGAGTCAGCCCTCTCTTTCAGGTTTGATTAACCTCCCAAAACCCAGTTTCCCTCATCTCAGGGTTAACAAACACAGAGGTTTCACTAAACCTGCTTTCTGAAACGGACCTCTGGAGTGAAATTTCATTGTAATTCAATGTATTGGTAAACATAGACACAGAGGGAGGGAGGGGGCCTGTATGTTTTAGGCCTTAGCTCGACAGTGAGTAACTATCATGCTTAAAGGGAGCCTCATTCTGTCTTCGTGGTGATTTGGACTGTGGATCGATCCAACAATCAGTCACTTATTAGTCTTGATAAGACTTGCCTGGTATTGGCCATGCAGACATGCAACAGCAAAATCAAGAGTAAGATAGTATAAGGCAAACCACTGTGACTTGAATGTCAACTAACACTTAACCTTCAGAAATTTAAATTCATAAATAATTCCACTAAATTATTCAAACCTCTGTCCCCGTCTTTCCCTCTGAGTCTTGTACAATGGCGCCCTGTGGGCTTCCTGTGCTGACAGGAAGAGAGCGGCTTTTCACAGCCGGCCAAGACACACAGCTGAGCGGAAGAAGAGCCCCCTTTTCTGAGCTTGTCCCTGCACCCCCACCCCCTTCCCCATCCCTTTCTGGATCACACTTTTCCTTCTTTTTTTTTTCTCTGATTTGCCCATCCTACTGTCTCCCACCCTAATTTCTCTTGCTAAATGAACTCACCCTGGCTCACTATCTGGCCATTACTTAATAGCTCTTGTTCTGCTCATTTTCATTTGCTTCTTCCTAGTTTGAACATTAAATCTTGTCTCCTCCCTCAATCACATGCCGCACATCCTCTCATATCCTTTTTCTTTTGTCTCTCCCTCGAGGGAATCCTCCCTGTCTCCCCTTTCCTGTCACTCTTTTGTGAACCATCATTACATTTCCCAAGCGACACTTAAACTGCTTCTCTTCCTTCAATTCATTTATCTCTCAAATATCTTCCCATGAGCTCTCATCCCTGCGTATGTGCCCTCCACCCCTCTGTCATCTGTGTTCTGCCCTTCTTCCTTTCTGCCATTACCCTCTCTTCTCTTCCAATACCTCTTATATTCTTTTTTCATCACTTTGTCTTTATTATCTTGTTCCGTCATCCCTTCCATCTCCTCTTCTGCATGTCATCACTTTCCACAGCTTTCCATACATCTCTTATACCCTTTACTTTCTGTGTTGACCTTTTTAGCTTCACACAATGGAATTAGCATATGGTTAATGTATCTGATTTACTAGTTTAATTGTTCCTGTTCTTCTTCACACAGCCTTTTCCCTCTGACAGACAGCTCTATAGAAAATTGAATTTGATTACAAGCCTACTCTTTCATAATCGGTCAAATATAATCCATATCCATAATCCACACCCTGCTTGGTGTCTACTTCCTTTGAGTACAGATCATTGAGGTTGTGTCTACAATCACACACTAACCTACTGCATACTTCATACTTAATCAGTATGTACTGCATACTGCTTACTAAATTAACAATTAAGTAAGCCATTGCCAGCCGACACTAAAGTACACTCAAGCATTATGTCTTCTCTGCATCACACGACTGTATCGATCATGGCGTTACCAGTACAAGGTGCTGTTGAATGAAAATAGTTTTTTTACAAATGTAAATCAACATCACCAACCCCTCAATTTAATATGTTCCAGTATTATTTTCTGACCTGTGATGATTTCATGCATGTCTAACCCCTCTCTCTCCCCTTTCTCACCTAGCTGTCCTGTCCAACGGCGGAAATGCCCCAAAAATCTTCTTAAAACCAAAAAAATGTTTTAATGGTCATTTTTTTTTTCTACAGTACATTATATATGTGAACTCCCGCATTGTCCTCTTAACATCACTCAACGTCATTCGGAATTATTTTTTCCAACTGGTTAATTATTCAAACTGTCTGCCTCGCAGGCTGCCATTGGACAGTCTGAAGAGACACACAGCATTTTGGGGCGGTTAAGTATGTCGAGAAAGCTCACGTTGCATACTAAGAAATTCTTGCTAATCTAGTATATGTCCGAGCATTTCTTTTGTACACAAAATCCACATACTCTTCAGCTGGAACACACTACATACAAAATTTTATATCATATGTCATATCATATTTTACATGATCCCATCTCCACCTTTCATCTTGTGTAATAGTAAAGATCTGTGATTGGCCATCACAGGTAACAAAGGCTGCTGATGCCTCTGATTGGGCATTTACAATACCTGCACTAAAGTCAAATCTGACAGGCCTTATTCTTTGGAACAGTAAAAAGAGCCAGACTGTCGGTTAAGAGTGAGTTTGCCGGGGCGGCCTCTAGCTCACCCAGTAAGAGCGTTTGCCCCGTGTTGGGCGAGTCCTGCAGCGGTGTGGGTTTGAATCCGACCTGCCCTTTGCTGCGTGTCATCCCCCATCTCTCTCCCCCTTTCAAGTCTATCCACTGTCACTTCATAATAAAGGGAAAAGCCCCCCAAAAGAAAAGTGAGTTTGCCCACCTACAGCCAAACAGTAAGATCCTGTCTCTGTCTGCCAATAGGCCCAGCTGTGATGGCCCAGGTTGACAGTGGTGAGGTCCACACTTACGATTGACTGCTTTTAATTCAGTCACACAACTGCTTCCTTGATGCTGTAAACATGTAATTTTTAAAAAGCTTCCTGAAGTGCCAAGTCTGAATAAAGGTGCTCCCTGACGAGGCAGGGAGCACAGTTAAGCGGCAGTTATGAATGTGTAGGGACTAGCATGGACTGCTGATTCCCGGCCTGAATTATTATCCCAGTTCAGCCTTGATTGAGACTGTTACTGTATCTGTGTTTTAGCCACTAAGCCCATTCATTCTCCATTACTTTCCCTCTGATTGGACATCTCTCTTAGCTCATTGTTGTTTCAACTGGAAAAGTGACCAACTGCAGAGTTACCAATTTGACAGTGAATTTTCTCCTCTAGCAGACAAATGGAAAATGAGGAAGACACACACAGTGACAGTTCCTTTTGAAAGATTAAGCTTTGCCTGCTTTTCTCCATTTTTTTATTGTCAGCTGAACACCGTTAGAATACGTGTTGGTCAAACTAATTAACCAACCTAAAAGGCCATAAAACCATATGATCTTAACCAGCTTCTAATGATGAGTGATGGGATCCAAATAATTTTAATAATCCTCGGTTATTTTACAGGAGATGTTTGTATTTCTGTGTACGTCCTTGCCTTTCTCATTGGTTTGAAGTGATGTCATGAACAAATGTGCCATTTCTATGTCTGAGGAGGAGGAGGGGGGGGCAAGGTGGAGGATGGGGGTGTGGCCTTGACCAACTGCCTCTTTGCTTATTGAAAGCCATGTCTCTCTCTCATGGGTTGGCCAAATTCTCTGGACGGGCAAAGCAGAGAAAGGGGAGGTAACCTTGCTCCTTATGACCTCATAAGGAGCAAGATTCCAGATCGGCCCATCTGAGTTTTAATTTTCTCAGCAGGATACCCAGGGCTCGGTTTACACCTATCGCCATTTCAAGCCACTGGCGGACCATATAATGTTAAAAAACCTCATAAAGTGAAATTTTCATGCCAAGGGACCTTTAACCTAAATAATAATTAAGAATGTTTTTGTATCTAAATTTTAATCTTGATTGTTGCTTTTCTAGTCACAAACTTTAACGTTAAAGAGGAAAACTTGCATGGGCTTTAAGACATCCATTTTGGTTGTGGGAGCTTGTGATGGACATTCACCAATATTTGGGACTTTCTACCCACGATTGACGATTACTTGAAAAAACAATCAGAAGATCATTTAATAAATCAAATAAGCCTTGTCCTTGTCTTTGTCGGTATGTGAGAGACTCACTGATTTCTATTGCTTTGCACTGTCTCTCTTCACTCCCATTTCAGAGTGAACTGCCTCAACTAGACACTTCACACATGAGCACACTTTTTAACCAACCACATCCACACACTCACAAATACTCTCAGTCAAATACACCATCACAGCCTCAACCTCATCCCCCCCCCCCCTCTTCCTTACCCCCCTCCCTCAGGGACTATCAAAGGCAGTCTCGCTTCCTAAGCTCACATACCACACACAGCTGGGATTGGGTCTCAATATATAAACTCAGTGGTTTGCGTGCATGCGTGTGTGTATATGTGTGAGTACGGGAAATTAAATGTGTGATTGGGTGTGCGTGCCAGTGATATGTATTTATTATCTGCAAAATGTGACTTCCACCTTGATGAATACACATGCCAGAAATGTTTCTGAAACAATCTCTCATGCTTCTTTTAGACAGTATGTCTCACACATTCACAGTCTTTTTGGATGTGACGCACCCTTAAGGACTTTGCTCACTCATACACATATACACATAGTCTCAAACTTAGTGAAAGCAGGCAGACTCTCCACAGGAGAAGCTGTTCAGTCATTCTCAGATCAATTCTACAAATGCCAATATTTGCCACCTACAGGCAAAGAAAGTACTTTGAACACTTAAAATTTGTTTCTATCTGTCCACCTGCTGCTCTTTCTCCTCTGTTCCTAAGGTTTAACTAGAACACAGGTAGAAATCCATTGCAGTAGAGGTTGAGACACCAATTTCTCTACTAACAGTAGCCTCAATAGACCATCATGCAATCTTGCCCCAAGGCATACTGAAATTACAGTCACAAAAATCAATACATCAAAGTGTTCACAGACAACATGGCTACTTTAGACTGATAGCCCAGCAGGTGTTGAAATCATTCTAGGAATTATATGAAATAACAAGAAGTAGAATATAGAAGTTAAAAAGTAAGGTAATACATGAGCTATAGGTTTAGTCCATGCACACAAAATAAGTATAAATAAAAATACTTCAGATAAATAACCCGAAAAACAAGATGGAAATCACTGAGCATAAAAAAGGTGTTATATAGGTGACAGAATATCTGCAGCCACATAAGAATAAGTGAAAGTTGGGTTCTTGTCTGAACCGGTCTGTAAAAAGTTCCGGTGGCCGATGCTACAGTATATTCCATCTCACAGTAATTACTTTTGTATTGGATAAACAGTGTGGTCTAAAATAGATTCTACCAAAACAAAATGTAACTGGATTTGACAGTAACCTTTGCTTGGAATGGTCAATGTAAGGAATAACTTACGATACAAGTACAATACTATAGTTGTACTGCAACTGTATAATGTCTCGAGGTAAATTTAGCCATTAAGTGTAAGTTAGCAGTAGACTAATTAACCCGACCCAGGGTGAGTCTGATGAAAACTGATGTGTCTGCCCAGTTCAACTCTGATATTTTCTTGCATTGCACAGCACTCTGAAGGAATAATCTCAGAGGTTACGTTATGTTCTGCCAGCTCACAGCAATTTAATACAATAGCAGGAAAAGTGTCCCCCCCCCCGCTGTTCTAAAACGTTCTGCATGTGGCGTCTGCGTGTAATGTGCAGGTCACCTTCCCCCCAAACACGGACACACATATACAGATACGTCTCACTTTATAAGATAGATAGCCTGCATTACGCTCTGTCTGCACTTGTCTGTAGCTGGTTGTGCTTTGCATGTGTTTGTTCAAAGTGAAAGACAGTCCAAAGTAGTGCAACTTTGCACATTTTTGTGGGTCACATTTTAGCTGCCAAAGCTCCGCTGCTCTCTGTCTCTGGTCCACAGTGTGAGAGGGGGAGTGGCCAGCGGCTAGAGCAGCAAAAGCCAATATGCTTCTTTTACCTATATATTTAACGATATCTTTTGCATTTCTAATCCAAACAACGTTAAACTTGGCACTTACTCGTGCCCTTAGCAAGACACCTGTCAAGTTTGAAATCCAACGGAGTAACAGTTCAAGAGATATGTGCATAACACACAAACAGACAGACAGACAGACGTTCCTGCAATTTCTAGCTAGATAGATGAGTCGGGAAGCTGACAGCAAAGCCTAACTTTACTTTTAATGATATTAAACAAAGATAAATGTTCTCCCCTTGTTTTAAAATGGTCCTTGTTTACTGCTGCAATGAATGAAATGCAGATGAGAAAAGAGCATCTGTCTCCACAAAATCATCTGTTGAGTGTTTGATGGTTATTTATTTGTGCTTTAGAACGTAATCACTGTGAAACAATCATAACATAAGCTTTTTTTTGTCTCTTTCTACTGTACAATGACACATTCAAGTATAAAACAACTTGTCTCAACTACTGCAAGAAAATGTGGACATGCTCATATTCCTGAAAAAGAACATGACCATGTCTTAGGCTGAGCAGTGTTTCATGCTTGAAGAACAAAATAGTTGTCAGTCCCTGTTTGCACTTTGCTTATTGAGAGAGTACTACTTTGATTATGGTTTGCACTTTAAAATAATAAGACAAAAAAACAGTCTAATTAATTTGTTATTTTTACTGTTTTTTTATTTTTTATTTGAGGAAAATTGGAAGTTAGAAGCTCATGCCGCAGTTATTAGGTTCTGAAGAGGTTAGCTATACATGAGAGAAGACAGTCATTTGAGTTTGTGGCAAAACCTTTCACAGTGCTTGTTTTTAATTCTGTGACTTTTTAATTGAATAAAATATTTATATAATATTTCATCATTGAAGTTTTCTTTAAAATACTGTTAAAATCTTGTCTCGTCTCGTTCTCTTGAACCCAATATCATGTCTTGTCTGAGCTGAGTGTTTCGTCACACCCGTAGTGCAAGAATGTTTTGTTACTGTCCACTTGGCTGTTATTATAGCATGTGGCCTTCCAACAGCAAAACACAGCAACACACAGTAAGAAATGCAAAATATTGTTCAGAGTGACGGATGTTAAGGGGGACCACAAGGGCATAAAAAAGAGCAGATATGAAGGAGCATAAAAAAACATGAGCTGGGCCTGAGAGATGTGGTACCTTTGTGTGAATGGGAGGAGCAGAAGTTCCAGTGATTGAGTGGACAAGCGTGTGGGATGACAGAGGCGCAATGAAAATGAGAAATGGGGACAGATATTCGGGAACGGGAGATATGAAGAGAAAGGGATGAATTGAGACAGCTGCAGAGGAGGAAAGGAAGAGAAGAGAGAGGAAGGAGGAGGGTGTGACGGCACCTGCTACGTGTGTCTGCCTGTTGTAACTGTTGTAACCCTGTGTTCAAGGTAGCTGCTAATGGGGCTGATTCGGAGCACCTGGGCTCAGGGCTCCACAAGAAATAAAGGCCCAGCTTCCTGGACTTCGGAGGTCGCTCTTTTCTTTGCCATATTCTGCCAACACTGGAGGCCCGGTTAAGGCTCGTAAGGCTTTTGATCCAGTTTGTGCCATGTAAATTAATTGTAATATTTGTGGATTGGTTTGAGCCTCGTGCAGGTTGCTTTGTTTTGGTCAACACTTTGGCGCATGGAAGCTCAGCTAAATGCTAAATATGGGTTTTTTACCTTAGTCTGCGTTTTGATTATATTTGCTTGGCTGCAATTGTTTTCCATCGTCTTTGAGTCGGTAAATTTGCCACGTTAACCGGCTGGTGTACGCGTGCGTAAAGTTGCTGTCACACGTCGGATGGTAGCGCATCCGGTTTTGTTTGTTCCATTGTTTCGGCGGTAAACATTGTTTTGCTCGGTCATACAGTGCAGGCCAAAAGTTTGGACACACCTTCTCATTCAATGTGTTTCTTTATTTTCATGACTATTTACATTGTAGATTCTCACTGAAGGCATCAAAACTATGAATGAACACATATGGAATTATGTACTTAAAGGGGTGATAGAATGCAAAACCGATTTTACCCTGTCATAGTTGAATAACGACAGTTCGGTGGGTAAATAGGACATACATAGAAGCTCAAAATCCCATTGACACCCCTTTACTATGAAAATCTCATATTTTGAAACTGCTGCTGAAAACGGGCGAATCCCAACAAAGCTGGAAGTTGACGTCAACCTCCCAAAAACCGGAACCTTTGTCAGCCCATGGGTGTATTAAGAGACCGGTCACGCCCCAACATTTACATAGGCTACACAACTGACCTGAGATCAGGTAGTTTTCTGAATCTAGCTAGGTCACGCAGATCTCTGTTATTCCATTACAAAATTCACTTCTGAAACTTTTTTATGCGAGAAATCAACCATATAAAGCTCAAATATGGGCCGCTTTACGAAAATGGATGGCTATTTGCAAATTTTCTCCGACTGTGTGTTGGCGGAGTTTAGTGTCCGGTGTTGGTGCTGCCTGGGTTGCTACATCGCCGCCCTGACCGCAGTGTCAGCGAGCTTGTTAACGCCCACAATCTTTACCGCGCGCTCCCCCAGGTTCCAGTTAATCTTATAATGGGTATGTGTGTTGAGTTATTTAAACAAACAATCGGGAAATAAACGCCTCTTGTCCGTGAGTCTCATTGATAGAGCCGCGGTGAGATGGAGTCCATCAATGAGAGCTAGCTAGCCTCCTCCTAACTCTGACATTCACAAAAATACATTCAATTGAAATCCGAAATCGGACAAGTGTTAGCTAAGCTTTGTAAGACCTTGAGGAACCTATAAAATTCATGCGCGGACGAAATTCAAACTGTAAATATACTTTAGTTATGCGAAGTGAGCAAGCTGCGGTATTTCCCCATTGTAATGAATGGGACATATAGCACGCAGCTGCTCCACCACAAAGACACCTTCATGCCATAAAAATGCCTTAAAATCAAATCGGACACAACGGTTAGCTTTATAAGACATTGGGGAATGATGTTGTATATGTGGCGTGGACGAAATTCAAACTGTAAATATAATTTAGTTATGGCAAAAGTGTAGCTAACTAGCTGCCGGTATTTCCCCATTGTAATGAATAAGACATAGCAGCGCAGCTGCTTTCCTACAAAGACGCCTGCCGTTCATAAAAATGCCTTAAAATCAAATCTGACACAACGGTTAGCTTTATAATACATTGGGGAATGATGTTATATAAGTGGGGCGGACGAAATTCAAACTGTAAATATAATTTAGTTATGACGAAAGTGTAGCTAGCTAGTAGCGCGGTATTTCCCCATTGTAATGAATGGGGCATATAGCAAGCAGCTGCTCGTTCCTACAAAGACGCTTTATGCGTTCATAAAAATGCCTTAAAATCAAATCGGACACAACGGTTAGCTTTATAAGACATTGGGGGAATGATGTTGTATAAGTGGTGCGGGACGAAATTCAAACTGTAAATATAATTTAGTTATGGCGACAGTGTAGCTAGCTAGCCGCGGTATTTCCCCATTGTAATGAATGGGACATATAGCAAGCAGCTGCTCGTCCTACAAAGACGCCCACTCCGTTAAAATGCCTTAAAATCAAATCGGACACAATGGTTAGCTTTATAAGACATTGGGGAATGATGTTATATAAGGGGCGTGATGAAATTCAAACTTGTAAATATATTAGTTACGGCGCGGCGCGGAGCCCGGCGTAGTGCAGTATCCACAAAGGGTGACTTTCGCTGGGTATGGAGCCCAGCAGGCTGCCGCTTCGGGCTAGACTGTGTGGAGCTCCTAAAGTCCAAATTTGCAATTAGCCATCAATTTTTGTAAAACGGCCCATATTTCAGCTTTATATAGTTGATTTCTCGCTTAAAAAAGTCTCAGAAGTGAATTTGGTAATGAAACATTGCAGTGTCTGGAATATGAGATTCTGTCGCTTCTCTAATGTATGTGTATTGGGGATTCGCTCAACCAATCAGCGGCGTCTATGGCTAATGGCGCATGCATGGCAGTAAGTCCCACCCAAAGGCAGCTCATCTAAATATTCATGACCATACCATATTTGGAAGAAAAGCTCTTGTTACAAATGGGGCCAAAACACAGGGATGCATAAGGGCCAGTAAAATATCAACCAGGCCATTTTCAGCCCAACCAATGTTACATACCCCATTAGGAGACCATAAGGAACAGTGTGAAATACCCTATATAATCATTCTATCACCCCTTTAACAAAAAAGTGTGAAATAACTGAAAACATGTCTTATATTTTAGATTCTTCAAAGTAGCCACCCTTTGCTTTTTTTGATAGTGCTGCAAACCCTTGGTGTTCTCTCAATGAGCTTCATGAGGTAGTCACCTAAAATGGTTTTCACTTCACAGGTGTGCTTTGTCAGGGTTAATTAATTTTTTCCCTTATTAATAAAAAAGCAAAGGAGAATCTAAAATATAAGACATGTTTTCAGTTATTTCACATTTTTTTGTTAAGAAGTCATGAAAGTCATGAAAATAAAAAGGAAACACATTGAATGAGAAGGTGTGTCCAAACTTTTGGCCTGTACTGTACATGTGGTGACTGAGGGGAAGGACACAACGCTGTTGGGCGGACAGAATAGGGTAAGTTGGCAGATGTTTGATTTGAGTTTGGTGTTTTGTATTGTGTTATTGGGGCCAAATTAGTTTAATCTATTTGCAGTTTTGTGCTGGGAACAGGTGAACAAGATGGCTGATGTATTTGTGTGCGTAACTTTGATAAAGTGGTGCGGATTTTCCCTGGTATGCTGAAACTGTGTTTCCCTTTGGATTCGTCGGGGAATGTAGTGCTGTGGCCAAAGCGGTTGAAGCATTTGCTTGGGAGCACATCCATGGATTACAGGTGAGTTGCTAGTTTGCTAGTCCATCAGGCTTCAGTGCATAATTAACCACCACAAGTAGCTGCATGAAGACTAGGTGGGAGCGTAGTTATTGTGTGTTTTTGTGTGTTTAGATAACGGGAAAATCTAAACTGACTGAGGGTCCGCCGTCATATTAGGCACGGTTAAGCGTCACTCTTTGTCTCGCCCTTTTCAGCGTGAACAGTTGCTCTAGGAAGGAACAGTTGTGTAGGAAGAAATGTCAGAAATTTGAGCTTTTGTTGATGCTCCATATGAGCAGGTGTTGGAGAAGTGTACCAAAGATCAGTTCATTAGGATCGCTGAGCACTATTCTGTAGCTTTGGGGGACAAACGTCTAAAAGAAAGCATTAAATTAACTTTGAAATCAGAATTAGTCAAAAAGGGGATTATGATTGAACATCAGGAAGAGAATCTCCCAGTTGACACAGTGTAGCGGATTCAGGACACACCACAAAATCACCACGACACCACAGCAATGTTTGTCCAGACATAGGGGCAACTTTCGAGCAACAGAAAGAGCTTCTTGTGTTGCAGATGGACCATGAGATGCGAAAGCAGAGAGAAAAACAAGATGTGGAGGGTAAGAAACACAAATTGAAAACTGGGACAGTGGTGGGGAATGATAGGATGGGAGGGATTGGGATTCAGATATTGGGATGTCAGATAGAAGGAGAGCAAGATGAGAAGGAGAGAGAAAGAGAGCAAGAAATAAAAAAGAGAGAATGTAGTGAGGTAGCATAAAAAGGGAGATGAGAAGATGAGAGAAGAAGAGGGGAGGTCACCAGCGTTTTTTTTTTTTCATTTAGACAGAAGTGTCTAGGAGTGAGTCTCTTGAGGCTTCCTCAAATACTGTATATACAGATAAACACTCTCTCTCTCTCTCTCTCTCTCTCTCTCTCTCTCTCTCTCTCTGAATGTTTCATGGCTTCCATTTGCAAGATTACATCTTTCAATTAAGACTGAGATGGTTATCTCTTGGTGTGTGTGTGTGCGTGTGTGTGTAAAGGGTGCTTTAAGAATATTCATTTAGCTAAGGCCTCTACAACAAGAGATTCACAAATTAAAGAATGTTACCAAGTAAAATGAGTAAAAATTCAAACAAAATATAGATTAATAGCAATGAACAGCTAATAGCGGATTTCTTTAAATAAGAACAATGCTGGTAGTTTATAAAAAGGATTACAATGAGTGAGACATGCTTTAGGTTGCTGTCACACCTGAGCAGTCTGGTCCGTTTAAACCAAACCCTGGAACGTTTCATCGGATAATCCAGTTTGTTTGGGGAGATGTGAAAGCTTCCTCAAACTCTGGTGCAGACCAAACAACCGAACTCTGTTCATCTTCCAGACAATACCAGTGATCCCCCCTAAGGATTTTTTTTAAACCATTAATAACCTATTCAGTGCTTTCATCTGATCAAATAAGGCTCATAGATTGAGTAGGAAACTAAGGCTAAAATTCCAAAATCTTGAGCTATGCTACTATTCTGCTCAGTCTTTTTGTATTAACAAAATCATTAACAGATCAGAGGGAGATATGTGGGCAAACAGAGGATCATCAGCTTGGGGAAAAAAACCTGTTTATAGCCTTATTTACAAAGCGGAAAATTAAAAATGTCAGTTTTGTCACAAATTGCACATTAAGAACATGGGAGAGATTAAAACATATTCTGTGGATAGAAATCACTGTTCCAAAGAAGACACGCTGGGAGGAACTGAAGTGGAGATCATAGAGTGACAAAGGAATATCTATTGGAGATATTACCTCTCATACCAGTATAAAGCCATTTGAACAATTGGTAATAAAATTCAACTTAACTAATAAGGATCTTTTTAGATATCTTCAATTAAAGAGCTGGATAACATAACTTTGACTTGAACTATAATAGGCCGAACCCTCAGCTACTCAGAGGCTATTCCTAAACTCAGGAGAAAACAAGAAATTAATAGTTCAAACACCTTATAGAAGCACAGGCAGATCATTATTCACTCCAAAAAATATATGAGGGTTGGAACAAATATCTTAGAATAAATAACTCTGATATAACCTGGAAAGACTGCCTAAATATAACCAACACCATTACCACCAGTGAGAATCTGCATATTATACAATACAAGCTCATGACAACAATATACTACACTAGATCAAAAATAAATTAATTTGATGCCTCCTTCTCCCCTGTTTGTGTAAAATGTGACATACACAAGGAGACAATAATACACACTTTCTGGGAATGTGAGAAGGGTTGTAAGGGTTGGAGAGAGATCCAAAAACGGATGACCAACACTTCTCCGCTTTGGTATATAAAAAAATTATTTTAAAGTATTGGAAGGATACAGAGGCCCCACCGCTACAGCAATGGAAGGGACTAATGAAATATTATTAAGTATAAGTATAGAAAAATGGTTTGAAGACCGGAACAAAAGGGAACAATTCAACCAGGTGTGGCAGGACATATATGAAGCCTTGTAAACTTAATGGCTAAGAAATAAGGACTAGGTATGGTGACTGAGAGTTGGAAACTGTGTGTGTGTGTGTGTGTGTGTGTGTGTGTGTGTGTGTGTGTGTGTGTGTGTGTGTGTGTGTGTGTGTGTGTGTGGTTGGGTTTGTGTGTCAAAAATGTGAAAGATATACAGTAAGTGGATGAGTGGGAATGAATGGTATATGGGGAGGAGTGGAAGCATAGAGAGTGTATGGTTGGGGAGGTGGGTATGTAAAAGTATGAATATGAGCATGCATGAGTGTGGTTTAAGATTCTTTGGAGTAGAGGAATGCTGTTACTAGTAGGTGTGGTACTCTGATTGGAGTATGGAATTGCACAGTATGCTGGTATATGTACTACTTCTTTTTGGAAATAATAAAAATAATAAAAAAAACTCTGGTCCGCTTGAAAATGGGGGTCTCAGTTTACTTCCAACTGCACTAGAGTTGGGTTCACTTTATGTAAGAATGCAATCCAACCCAAATATAGAAAGTGAACCAAAAAACAGTGCATTTACTAGCCTACTTTACTTACCTATGATTTAATGGATGATAACTTTCAAGTCCATAACCTATTATGACCACACATTGCTTGCCGTCTGTGTGACAACACATCATAATCTGTCTCTCTCATCATACATTTAAATTATAGACTGAACTCCAATTACAACCCTGGTTGGAAGAAAGATAATGAATATAAGAAAAAGATCAAAACAAAGACATTTTACATTTTCCACTGTCCTAGGTGAGCATTTAAATAATATATTATATATTATCTTATTATATCACTTGCTGAGGTGGGTAGTAACGAGTTAGGCTACAATGAGCCCATTACTTTTCTTTTTACCTCTTTGGTATTCTACGGGTAATTGTTTTTATCCCCCCCGCGTACGCCTCATTTTAAGGTTTTATTTTGACAGAGAGAGAGACTACCACTAAAGGCTCTACCACGTGACTGTGTTTCACCAATCAAACGTAGTTGTGCAGTCTCGTCATGTGACCATACTCAATCTCAGCGGCGGGATCATGGATGTGGGTGGGACGGGTTAGCTTTACAGTCGTAGAAAAACTAAAATGTCAGAATCAACTGTCGGCAGAGGCCAGATAAACATGTCCTGGATTTATTTCAGTTACCCGGCTTCACCTAACCTAACAACCGCGGCCCCGCAAGCTGTGTCATGACGGTGGTTAACATCTAGTTCAATCAACCCATGGTTTCCCCAATCTAGTGGCACGTGTTCACATAAAAGAGGCGATGTTTGCACAGCAAGACCAATAGCCACATATTTTACATAAGAAGAGCAAACTATAATTCTACATAAATATGAAGAACACAGACACGGTTTTACAGGCAAAACGCAATACAGTCGCTGCTTCCTAAAACAGGACAGCTGGCAAAAAAAATTAAATAGGCAACGCTGTAGATGCGTAGCTACATCACAACGCTTATCAATATCACTTCCCCGTCAGTCAGGCACAAGATCTGACCATAATTACACTTGTGCTTTCCATAAACTGCCGTTGCTTTAGACTATTATTTCAGTTGCAACCCTGGCAGTGGAAGCGATCGTGAGAGCAAATAAAAAATATAAAAAACATAATTCAAAGCACTGTGCGCATTACACACGGCTCAAGAAGCCGAGAAATAGCCGATATGTAATATAAATATACCCATCATGGAATGTTAATGGGGTTGTCGGTCTCTAAATGTTTTTTGTATGAGTGCACCCCTCTCTCTCTCTCCTCGCACCAAGCTCCGCCTGATCTTCTAAGAACGGTGACGCCGTTATCAATCGATTGATTTTTTGACTGATATTGATCAGTCAGTAGGCGGTGCTTTTACACCGGTTGATCTCTGATCTCCAACATAACCTGCTCCCTACCAGGCTAGGCGTCCAGCATAAGTTAACCCGGTAACAAGTGATCCACCTTCGTGATACAGAAAACCCTGGTGAACCTGAAGTTACCTCATTAACCCAAAATCTTGCTTTGTAGTACAGGCCTCTAGCCTCATAATGAAAGCATGTTTACCTTAGTAAAAGTGTCAAACAGCAGCTACATTACCTTGTTCTAGTTCTGCCTGCAGAGCCTGGTAAAAAAAGTATAAAGGTTTGGACATTTTTGTTACTTGTGCTTATTTATTTTTTATGTATTATTATTTTATTGATTTTATTTTTTAAGTACTTGAATTTACCTGGATTATTTGTATTAATTAATTAATTAATTTAAATTTGTTGAATTGATTGGATGAACTATAATTTGCCTAAAGATGATTATTTTGTATTTTTGTCTGTCTGATTGAATGCTTGTGTTAAAAAATAAATCAGACGTTACTCAACAGTACTTGAGTAGTTTTTCACCAAGTACTTTTTTACTCTTACTCAAGTAATTATTTGGATGACTACTTTTTACTTTTACTTGAGTCATATTATTCTAAAGTAACAGTACTTTTACTTGAATACAATTTTTGGCTACTCTACCCACCTCTGATCACTTGTATGATTTTGTATGCAAAGTACATATGCTCATTGTGTGTTGCGATATGAATTTTGAAGCTACTTTAAAGTCTGCTGCGGGAACATTTTTGAGTTGAAATCCCATCAAATATTTCATTCCCCAGTCAGAGTACCTTCTCCATTTGAAGTCTTAATCCATCAAAGAAAAAGGAGTGGTTTTTATTTCGTCTGTAGCTTCCTTGTTCCTCTCAGCCAATAACCTTGATAACTGCCAGTGAGTTTCTGAACGAGCAGCATTACATGCAAATGAATGGATTTGTTTATGCTGGCACTGATAGCTGTAAACTGGATTTGATACCTGAAGTGAGAAACATTTAGCAGTGCTCATTCATAATGCCAAGTATGTCAAATATTTACTTTTATTTTTAGCATTTACATTAATTGTCTGAAGACGTGTAGCACTGCTCTGCTCTGCCAGTCATTGTGACTGGCGCCCTAAGTTTGTTTACTATCAACTCAATAGTAATGTATTGTATCCTGTGTACTATTGAATTGGTGACAACCTACTTACAGGAAAAATAAATAAGTCTCACTGTGCATATGGCCTCACTTTTGTTGCACCCTTTAAAACACACCTTACCTATGTACAAATTAACCACATAAAACAATATTAAGCCATAAATAAAATATTATTTAATTTTACTAATTTACCAACTATTATGCTGCATTCACAGTTGTAAGTAAATTACAGTATATTTGTAAACAGTCATTGCCCTTTAACACTGTATTACATCTTAATGACTAAAGGTAGACAATAAAAAAAATAAAATACCCTCGGGCTAATAGTAAAAATAACCCAGAGGGGTTACACACAATTTATACAAATCACTCTCATCCTAAACTGTAATTAAAGCTTTAGTACCGCAACTTTTTGATATTAGTGAACGTCTGTTACATTCAAGCCATTGCCAAATGAGTTGCTACAAAGCTGATTAAGACGATCAGCTCCACACAACTCTCTCTGTATTTCTCAGTATGGCTATGTTCAGAATTGTGTCGTCCGGTGACTTTCCCGCGCAGAAGCTCGAGTGAAGATAATTAGCTTTTCTGAAGAGTCCATCATGTTGTTTTAATCCTCTGTGTCTCTACTCCCTCCTTGGTTACAAGCAATTGTGTGAAGGGGGCGTGGAGGCGTGGGGGCGGTGCGCGGTCAAGTATGGTTTGTATCATGTGGATGCGCCGACAGTTTTGTTGTCATTACTTAGTATTCCTCATGTGGGCAGCAGAAACTATGCACTATAGCTTTAACAGTGAGCTAAAATGTAACTTATTCAAAAATAGTCTGGCAACAGACTAACTTATTCTCAGTATGTTAACTGATGACTTGATGCTTCCAATTGTGTAATGCTTGCAGCATTTCCAAATAAAAACAATACTGATTGACCTTGTTATTTTATTACGTAGTACAATCTTGCAGTAAAAAGCTTTTACAATTACAATTGATTGATTGAATCCTCAAAAGCATGCATTGAAAACCCCAAAACTGTAGAAGATAGTCCAGCTGATGTTGTTCTGTAACACTACTGTGAGATTTTGAGGCTTACTTGAAAATGTCAGTTACATTAGGCTAAGTCCTGGGTCATTTGGTTTACTTTCTTATTTTTCTGAATTCAGTAAGAGTCAAATGGAAATTATATGTTGTTTATCTAACTGTATTAGTGATCATTGCTGTGTTATAAAATAAAGCTTAATTGTATTATTGTCTTAACACATTATTGACATGGGCCTATGTGTGTAGATATTTTCTTTTCTCATAAAACCAGTTAGTTTTATAATCAATTAAATGACTGCTTCCATTTTAGGGACACAGTTGCAGTGATGGAAAAAGTACTCAGTTCTTACTTAAGTAAAAGTAGGAGTACCACAGTGTAGAAATACTCTTACAAGTAAAAGTCATGCATTCTGTTTTTTACTAAAGTACAAATGTATTGCCATCAAAAGATACTTAAAGTACCAAATGTAAAAGTACTCATTATGCAGAATGGCACATTTCAGAGAAATGTATATTATATTTTTGCATTATTGCGTACATCACTTTAATGTTGAAGCTGGTGAAGGTGGGGCTAATTTCAACTCTTTTCTATACTTTGGATAGCTGAGGGCTGAGTAGCTTAATAATTATCTTCACTGGGATAAATACAGTTTTATCTTAATCTCTGTTGATTATAGTTTGCATTATTTATTTGAATCTGTAAAATAACTAGTAAGTAAAGTCATCAATTAAACTTAGTGGAGTAAATATATTTGCCTCTGTAATGTAATAAAGTAGCAGAAAATGAAAATACTAAAATAAAGTACAACTACCTCAAAATTGTACTTAGGTCTGGTATTTGAGTAAATATGCATCCCATCGCTGCACACTTGCGCCATTCTAGCCTCAATGTGATTGCTGCACTGTGCCCCAATCGGCAAAAAAAAATTTAAATATTTGCTTAGAGCTTTGTTTTGTATTCAATTGGAGTGAGTGTTTGCAATCTCCAGACCTTGAAAACAAACTGAATAATTTTCACAAGATTCCACAGGAAGTCCCTCTAAGATGAAAAATGTATCAATTTGTTGTTTACAATGAAGATATTGCATAACTATGTGTCCTGACATCCTCTCGTGAGGCAAAGAGACCTTCTACTGTTCCATGTAATTCTTCTCTCAGCCAAGAACCCTGTTCTTTACAGTGATAGCAGATGGGGGAGTGGTTAACAAAGATTGAAAGATAAAACTTTGATTTAATCATCACATGCAACGTTGAAGCATACTCAAACATATCTTTTAAATGTTTTCTGGGTTTTGTCTACCCCCCTTTTTTCATAGTAAGCCTCAATCTTTCTGTCTGTTCTCACTTTTCTTCTTTTACACTGTCCTCTGTCTCTCATGTGCCGACTCCCATCGCCATAGGTGGTCCGGTCATGTCATTCATAAAAAATGACCGCAGGTTTACTTCCCCCTTAACCTGCGTGACTTCCACTCTATTTATATCTGAACTCATTTTACAGAATTTGGCACACACACTATATAACCCGCAAACATCAATATATGTACAGAGGTGTTGGCTGCTAGTCAGGATCAATTGACACACTGTGCATTCAAGTGACATTGCTCAACAATGAGTAATAATATCCAGCAGGTCTGAGTGGTTCTGTAATGCTGTTACTGTTTACCTATACCAATGTTTTTATTTATCAAGCCCCTTTTACTGTGATCAGCAACATGATACCCCAGAGTAATAATTCACTATGTATAACAGCTATCTCTGTCTTTCTCAGATTTTCCAGTCATTGTATAAATTTGACTTCAGACTCTGAGGAACAAAAAGAGACAAAAAATAATCTCTTGAACTGATCACAGATGGTATCATACATAAGCCCTTGAATAATCAAAGACATTTCTAATTAATATGCTTTGTTTATCTACACAATAACACCCGTCTCTCCATTAGCTATGGATGGGATTTGGAAAAATTGTCAAAGCAGAAGAAGACTAATCAGAATTAAAGATGAGGAAAATTCTCAATTTTTCTTATTTCTCTGCTGTCTGTGTATTTTTTGTCTGTTCATTAGATAAGAAATAGCCAAACTAGACCAAACAGCAAACACTAGAGCCTAAAGTGTGTAATAGAATAAACTGATTAGTTGTGGTATGTATATTGTTATCTAAAGCAGCAAAAATTCTATTTTCCCCCTCTTTCACAAAGTCTACTCTTTAATATTGCAACAGAAAAAAGAAACTAAAGAAGTCTTTAAAGTCTCTCACTGGTATCACTTTAAAGACTTATTTAACGGCTCCTGCATCTGACTCCTATTGGCTTATTGATAAAGTCATTCATTTAAAGTGTGCAACATTGGAAAAACAACAACAACTAGAAGGGCACTCAGAGGGTGCAGACCTCTGCCAAGGCATGCCCTATCTCACAATGTTTATACAGCATGAATTTTCCCTGTGGGAAACTCATTTTTCTGATTATTCCTAGGGATCGACCAATGTGGAATTTTTTAGTGCCGATGCAGATTTTTTTTTCATCAGCCTTAGCCAATGACCAATACGGGCTGCCGATTTTCTTGAGCCGATATTTGGAGCCGATACTGCTTTTGCTCCCTCAATTTACTTCATAAAATTTGTTTTCGGAATCTGCTCTGCCATTTCTTTAAAAACAATAAACTAAAACACAGATCAGTGTCACTTCTGCAATCATCTTACATTCATATCACCCAAATTATGTGTGCAATGTGCATCATATGGATGGGTGCACTGCATATGGTTAACTGTGCAAGGGTAAAAGGCTTTCATCAACATCTACAACACAGCCTTGATGATGCATTGCTTGCTGACATATTATAAGACAGATATAATCAGGTCATCACAAAATGTCCTTTGTCAACACATTTAAATAATTTAAGAAAACAATAAACCTGAAAAGTAGCCATTGAAATAAAGTGCTTGATTTGCTAGTGGAGGAGGGGCAGTGCATGGTCTGCACATGAACTGCAGCGTCTCCAGCAACACAGAGCTGCCCGTGGACGCAAATATCCACACAAAACGCAAACATCGGCCCGATATATCGGCCGGCCGATAAAATCTGTCTATAACCAATTATTCCCACACCATGTGAATGCAGCACAAATGCCGATAAGTGAAGAATAATTTGTGTATCTGCCTCGTGATTCAGACCGCTCCATTATTTAATAGGTTCTTCCCTGACCCATGCGTTACCCTTCCACCAAGTTTAATGAAAATCAGGCCAGTAGTAGTAGTAGACAGAAAAACAAACCAACAGAGAAACTGAGCCAAAAACATAAGCTCCACAACCTCCTCCTAGTCTTTGTTATAATACTTATATAGGCTACTGTTTTTTATGTCAGCAATGCCAACAAGTTCTCATACTTTTCTAATTCTGAAGCCCCTATTGGAAGGATACAGACACCCAAGGAGTGCTTTTCTTTTTTGCAAAATTTAATTTATTTTCCCTATAGTATCCGAGCACGGCAACAAAAGCATGATTGACATTTTAGGTTTAGGTAACTCAAAGCACTTGGTTATGTACTGTAAATGTTAGAAAGATGCGGCCATTGGTTAAATATGGAATAATGAAATGGTGACTTAAAGCACGGCAGGTGATCTTTTTCAATATTTAATCATAACCATTCTTTCCCCGATAACCAACCAAAAATGGATGATGTTAATCCTGCACTTGCAACATAACTTTACGGGAAGCTTCATGGACTGGAAAACAAAAAGATGCTAGTTAAAATTCCAGGCAACAATTATGTTTCCTTCCATGTATTTGCATATTTTGTTGAAGAATAAATGCAACTTATAGGAGACAGAGTTGTCTATGTTTTGTGGAGGCAGATTTACATGAATTAGTATGTTTCACATACATGTGTTCCTTTGTGCTGTATGTGTCTGCATGTGCTGTATGTGCATGAGATAGGCAGGTTATTGTGATGAAAAATGTATTTCCCTTATCCTTTTATTTCTTTGGTAAACAACACACAGCAATGAGTGTAAGATGTGATAGCACACGCACATTTTCATAACATTAGCAGGCATGAACATACACACTCTTGTGCATAGACCAAACCTAATGTACGTGACAGTTTTGAGTGCAGCACATTGTGTTTACAGCTGTAAGGGGTGGGCTTATTAAATATTAATGATGAGAAGGGTTCGTTATGTTGAATCGTGTTTTTGTTTTAGCTTAACTGAACTTAAAAGAGCATTCAGAGGACAAAACGCCTTAAAGGATGACTTGCTAACTATTTGTGTATATGCTGCAATGCGTAGTATCACTATATCTAAAATATGCTTACATTTATGTCTTGCCTTTTATGTAAAGTAAAAAAACAAGACTAGTCCATAGAGGTTTGGATGTAGCTCCCATTGTGAGCCAATGGTTGTCAGCCTGGGTTAAAGCAGCAACTGCTGCTATAGAAGAATATGTGTACTGCCTCATTGACAATGGAGGTCAAAAGGAACCTAAAAATTGTTTATGTACAGTAAGAAAAGTTTGGGTTTTTATGAAGGGTTGCTTCATCCAAATTACAAAAAAAACATACACTCAGATGCGAGTTCATAAGATCCACCTAGCTAAAAATAGAGCAGTCTATGTTAAGAGTCGTGCAATAAACTTTCATAAAAGTTATAATGTTCAGATTTTGTTGAAATGCAGAGATTCCACTTTGTGGTCATTTTGGAGACTGTACGTCATGGTGCTGTTACAGTGTTATATTGTGTTATACTGAGCTGTGCATTATTGTAGTTGATATAAATAGGGTGGACAAAATATTAGAAAACTGACTGAAACAAATGTATCATAAGAACCGGATCAAATGAAAGTTTCTCACCAGGTGCAATACACTTCTTATGGGCACATGGTAGCCTGTATTTGGCTGACTGTCCAAATGCATCACTGACATTAATGTAATATGTTGGTATGGCTCTTCGTGGCTTGATTTTATAACGTAACTAAGGACTGAATTGTGATAATACAATTTCTGATGTGTGTGATACATGTCTTTATTGTTTTACAAAAGTTTTTGGTGGACAAAGTATTAGAGAAACAATATTATCCTATCTATTGTACATGGTGTTGTACATTGGTTACTTTATTGTATGAATGTATAATATAGGCTAGCAGTCTTCCTGATTTAACTTTTGCTCAGCTCCATTTAAGCAGACAGATGGTTTTCAACATCCTTCACAGCCTTGATTATTAAAACCAACCAAGTTGCCATAAAACTGCCAAATCTCCTTCCCTGCCTATAGTTTATTCTCATAAGTAGTTAATTTATCATCTGTGAATCTTTGTTAGAACTTACTTTCCACGTTTCATACAGGTTTGCATCATCATTCAAAAGACCAAATAATAAAACTTCATAACTTTGAAATTGCAGCGGGGTAAAATAAAAAATGGAATGTGAACCCTATAAAGAGCCTGGTTGTCCTGTGTGGGATCAGAAATAATGTGAGTCTGTTCTGAGAACCTACAGTGCCTTGCGAAAGTATTCGGCCCCCTTGAACGTTTCGACCTTTTGCCACATTTCAGGCCTCAAACATAAAGATATAAAACTGTAATTTTTTGTGAAGAATCAACAACAAGTGGGACACAATCATGAAGTGGAACGAAATTTATTGGATATTTCAAACCTTTTAAACAAATAAAAAACTGAAATATTGGGTGGCAAAATTATTCAGCCCCCTTAAGTTAATACTTTGTAGCGCCACCTTTTGCTGCGATTACAGCTGTAAGTCGCCTGGGGTATGTCTCTATCAGTTTTGCACATCGGAGACTGACATTTTTGCCCATTCCTCCTTGCAAAACAGCTCGAGCTCAGTGAGGTTGGATGGAGAGCGCGTTTGTGAACAGCAGTTTTCAGTTCTTTCCACAGATTCTCGATTGGATTCAGGTCTGGACTTTGACTTGGCCATTCTAACACCTGGATATGTTTATTTGTGAACCATTCCATTGTAGATTTTGCTTTATGTTTTGGATCATTGTCTTGTTGGAAGACAAATCTCCGGTCCCAGTCTCAGGTCTTTTGCAGACTCCATCAGGTTTTCTTCCAGAATGGTCCTGTATTTGGCTCCATCCATCTTCCCATCAATTTTAACCATCTTCCCTGTCCCTGCTGAAGAAAAGCAGGCCCAAACCATGATGCTGCCACCACCATGTTTGACAGTGGGGATGGTGTGTTCAGGGTGATGAGCTGTGTTGCTTTTACGCCAAACATAACGTTTTGCATTGTTGCCAAAAAGTTCGATTTTGGTTTCATCTGACCACAGCACCTTCTTCCACATGTTTGGTGTGTCTCCCAGGTGGCTTTTGGCAAACTTTAAACGACACTTTTTATGGATATCTTTAAGAAATGGCTTTCTTCTTGCCACTCTTCCATAAAGGCCAGGTTTGTGCAGTATACGACTGATTGTTGTCCTATGGACAGAGTCTCCCACCTCAGCTGTAGATCTCTGCAGTTCATCCAGAGTGATCATGGGCCTCTTGGCTGCATCTCTGATCAGTCTTCTCATTGTATGAGCTGAAAGTTTAGAGGGACGGCCGGGTCTTCGTGATTTGTAGTGGTCTGATACTCCTTCCATTTCAATATTATCGCTTGCACAGTGCTCCTTGGGATGTTTAAAGCTTGGGAAATCTTTTTGTATCCAAATCCGGCTTTAAACTTCTCCACAACAGTATCTCGGACCTGCCTGGTGTGTTCCTTGTTCTTCATGATGCTCTCTGCGCTTTACACGGACCTCTGAGACTATCACAGAGCAGGTGCATTTATACGGAGACTTGATTACACACAGCTGGATTCTATTTATCATCATTAGTCATTTAGGTCAACATTGGATCATTCAGAGATCCTCACTGAACTTCTGGAGAGAGTTTGCTGCACTGAAAGTAAAGGGGCTGAATAATTTTGCATCCCACTTTTTCAGTTTTTATTTGTTAAAAAAGTTTGAAATAGCCAATGAATTTCGTTCCACTTCATAATTGGGACCCACTTGTTGTTGATTCTTCACAAAAAATTACAGTTTTATATCTTTATGTTTGAGGCCTGAAATGTGGCAAAAGGTCGAAACGTTCAAGGGGGCCGAATACTTTCGCAAGGCACTGTATATATAGACCTATCATGTACTACTAAACATAGAGATTGGCATATGTTCCTTACACACTCACACTAATGCATTAACCATGTCTTTTTGTATTTGAAGGTAAGTCCTGCATATTTAATCCTAAAATTGCAGTCAGATAAAAGTGTTTCCACTGAAAGTCCATCTTCTGAGCGCATTTGTATGTTAGATAAGTGTGTAAGAGTTAAAGAATGAGTGTGAGTGAATTTGTGTTTAATACTGCTCACTGATGGGATGAGAGCAGCAAGTGATCATCTAACTCTTTCACAATTTCCTATATTATTTTAAATATTTTATGTCTAGAGATTCATATTCCTTAGGGTTATTGTAACACTATACTACTGGAAAATACACCAATCACTGTTGCCAACAAGGTCACACATGTTTAGTTTTATTTGAAAATACTTTTAATGGGAACTTTTTCTAACTGCAAAGCTAATGTTAAAGGGGTGGTCCTCCACTTTAACACATACAGTTAATTTGAATTATCACAATGACATTATACACTATTACCAACCTGTGAAAATATATCAGGTCTTTTGTGGAGCTTTCCAAATTTTGAAAAAATAGCTCTGATGATGATGATCAGGTATATTTTGGCTGAGGCTTGAAACCTTAAATGTTTAACAGAAAGTCAAAATATCTTGGCCTCTGTTTCTTTAAATGTTACCATTATTTAATATAGTCTCATGCATCCCATAGATCCCCAAACTTGTGAAAGAGAAATAAAAAGTGAAATGCAATACACAACATTTAAGTCAGTTATCAACAGATTGCAAAAGTGACAACTTTTCACTGTGCTAAGAAAATGTCTACAGAAAGATCTCAAACCACTTCTCCAGTATAATCCGAATATCCATCTGTCCATTCTTTGTCCATTTATTTAATCAGTATGCCCCAAATCAGATTTTTTCCAAACACTTCCAATGATCTAAAATTGAAGCAGTGTACTGGTATTCACAGATTTGCAGTGTATGCACAGATCTGCTCATGTACAGGGTGTATTGGTTTGAGCAGATACCTTCTGCTCTTGAATTGGTTAGTCCATCTTGCAGCCAATGAGTTAGCTACAAAGCTCATTAAAAGAATCACATTCCTCCAATATCAAATGATCATAATAACTGTTTTCAATACTGACAAATCTTTTTTTTTCTTGAATTCCTTATACATATATATTCATGTACAGTAATAGATCATTATAAATAGTAAGTAAGTAAAGTTTATTTCTAGAGCACATTTAAACACAGCCATGACCCAAGTGCTTTACAAAGAAGCACCGATGCCTATAAAATCATACAAAGGTTAAAATTAAAATAAAAAAGTAGAATCAAAAACACATATACAGAAAATCATCCCAATCAACAATAAGCAGCAATTTAGACATACATAATTATAGACATGACAAAATGAGCGCTTAGTGTGTTAAAATGGCTAAGAGTAAAAATGTGTCTTTAGCCTAGATTGAAAGACAGAAATTGAGGGAGCACTGCTGACGTCTAAAGGCAGTTGGTTCCACAGTCGTGAAGCAGAAGCTGCAAAGGCTCCGTCACCTTTTAATTTAAGACGAGATCGAGGGACATGAACGAAATATTTGTCCTCAGATCAAGAGACCTCGGGGCTGAGTGCCCACCATAAATAAATATAATTGTTAAAATATTCAGTACCACATGTAGCATGACCAGAATAATTAGTACAATTCAAAAAAGAATAATACAACTGTAAATATCCCCCGACACATACATGTATATGTAGCCTACACTTACAGACAACCACAAATAACCCTGTCTGTTTGGCCCTGTAGTTGAAACCAATGTAATGAGACCGTACAGGCTGAGATGTAGAATTATACTCAATTCAGCCACTGCCATATCACACAAAATTAGCCTTTCCCTTTCATGCATGGAGCCCTGCTTTATCCATTCTCTGTCAAAACAAAGCTTAAAGGGTTGCTACATTCTCCTTCATTAGACAACTGTGTATACACACACACACACACACACACACACACACACACACCCTTTTACTGCTGCATGGAGCTTGATTATAGCCATTACCAGTGTGACAGCAGTGCCACAGTTAATATCTGTGTTATATACGGAGGAGAGCTTTGTGGTGAGTTATTAATACTAAGATGCCTCGTCTTTTATGGCCTTATCAATAAAGGCTGTTCTGCCAGTCGATACAGCAGCTTCACACCAATGACTATTCATCCACAACGCAAATCGACCCTGTGTGCGTGTATGTGTGTGTGTGCGTGTGTGTGTCTAGCAGACTGTTAAAGCGTGTGGGTACATATTGTGTTTTGCACAACATGGACATTGTTCTTTTAAAGATACAGTGCATATGGAAAGTATTCACAGCGCTTCACTTTTTCCACATTTCGTTATGTTACAGCCTTATTCCAAAATGGATTAAATTCATTTTTTCCTCAAAAGTCTATACATAATACCCCATAACATGAAAATTATTATTTTTTTTTTGTAAATGTTTGCAAATTTATTAGAAATAAAAGAACTAAAATATAATATGTACATAAGTATTCACAGCCTTTGCTCAACACTTTGTTGTGGCACCTTTGGCAGCAATTACAGCCTCAAGTCTTTAGGAATATGAAGACACAAGCTTGGCACACCGATCCTTGGCCAGTTTTGCCTATTCCTCTTTACAGACCCTCTCGAGCTACATCAGGTTGGATGTGGAGTGTCGGTGCACAGCCATTTTCAGATCCCTCCAGAAATGTTCAATGGGATTCAAGTCTGGGCTCTGGCGGAGCCACTCTAGGACATTCACAGAGTTGTCCTGAAGCCAGTCCTTCGATATCTTGGCTGTGTGCTTAGGGTCGTTGTCCTGTTGAAAGATGAACCGTCGCCCCAGTCTGAGGTCAAGAGCGCTCTGGAGCAGGTTTTCTTCCAGGATGTCTGTACATTGCTGCATTCATCTTTCCCTCAATCCTGACTAGTCTCCCAGTTCCTGCCGCTGAAATCATCCCCATAGCATGATGCTGCCACCACCATGCTTCACTGTAGGGATGGTATTGGCCAGGTGATAAGCAGTGCCTGGTTTCCTCCAAACATAACGCTGGCATTCATACCAAAGACTTCGATCTTTTTCTCATCAGACCAGAGAAATTTGTTTCTCATGGTCTGAGAGTCTTTCAGGTGCCTTTTGGCAAACTCCAGACAGGCTGCCATGTGCCTTTTACTAAGGAGTGGCTTCCGTCTGGCCACTCTACCACACAGGCCTGATTGGTGGAGTGCTGCAGTGATGGTCATGCTTCTGGAAGGTTCTCTTCTCTCCACAGAGGAACCTTGGAGCTCTGTCAGAGTGACCATCGGGTTATTGGTCACCTCCCTAACTAAAGCCCTTCTCCCCCGATCACTCAGTTTAGAGGGACGGCCAGCTCTAGGAAGAGTCCTGGTGATTCCAAACTTCTTCCATTTACAGATGATGGAGGCCACTGTGCTCAGTGGGACCTTTAAAGCAGCAGAAATTGTTCTGTACCCTTCCCCAGATCTGTGCCTCGAGAAAATCCTGTCTCGGAGGTCTACAGACAATTCCTTTGACTTCATGCTTGTTTTGTGGTCTGACATGCACTGTTAACTGTGGGACCTTATATAGACCAGTGTGTGTGCCTTTCCAAATCATGTCCAATCAACTGAATTTACCACAGGTGGACTCCAATTAAGCTGTAGAAACATTGCTCGCTTGATCGCAAAGGCTGTGAATACTTAAGTGATTTCTTCATTTTTTATTTTAATATATAAATAATATATAATAATAATAATAATAATAATATATAATATAAAATTTGCAAAAATCTCAAACAAACTTTTTTTAAGTTGTCATTATGGGGTAGAATTTTTGAGGAAAAAATAAATAGTATCCATTTGTGAGTGAAGTGAAAGTGAAGCGCTGTGAATACTTTCCGTATGCACTTTACCATGGTGGCTTAGTGGAATATGGACTCTTGAGTACTGAGAGTACATGAGTTTCTTCCCACCTCCCAGATGAGATGTTGTTTTGATTTTCTGTCTTTAAAGATGATCTGTTCTACTACCATAAATGCAGGGAGAGACTTGACATGGCGCTGGCATTGGAATGGGCATGAAAATGCAAGCTACCATTGAGTTAACTAATAAAATAATCT
Organism: Perca fluviatilis; assembly: GCF_010015445.1. Taxonomy (NCBI): domain Eukaryota; kingdom Metazoa; phylum Chordata; class Actinopteri; order Perciformes; family Percidae; genus Perca; species Perca fluviatilis. Next base: position 27,544,625 of record NC_053113.1, on the reverse strand, counting down.
CATGAAACAAACTAAATGAAAATGTCTTAAAAGAAAATGTCCTAGATGAATAGTCTGTGTGAAAGTCACTCTGTGCTTTGCAGTTGCCTACCATACTTGCAAAGAAGAAATGCAACACAAAATTATGTTTTACCCATCGGCCGTCATACAGTGCCTTGCGAAAGTATTCGGCCTTTTCGACCTTTTGCCACATTTCAGGCTTCAAACATAAAGATATAAAACTGTAATTTTTTTGTGAAGAATCAACAACAAGTGGGACACAATCATAAAGTGGAACGAAATTTATTGGATATTTCAAACCTTTTTAACAAATAAAAAATTGGGCGTGCAAAATTATTCAGCCCCTTTACTTTCAGTGCAGCAAACTCTCTCCAGAAGTTCAGTGAGGATCTCTGAATGAGCCAATGTTGACCTAAATGACTAATGATGATAAATAGAATCCACCTGTGTGTAATCAAGTCTCCGTATAAATGCACCTGCTCTGTGATAGTCTCAGAGGTCCGTTTAAAGCGCAGAGAGCATCATGAAGAACAAGGAACACACCAGGCAGGTCCGAGATGCTGTTGTGGAGAAGTTTAAAGCCGGATTTGGATACAAAAAGATTTCCCAAGCTTTAAACATCCCAAGGAGCACTGTGCAAGCGATAATATTGAAATGGAAGGAGTATCAGACCACTGCAAATCTATGAAGACCCGGCCGTCCCTCTAAACTTTCAGCTCATACAAGGAGAAGACTGATCAGAGATGCAGCCAAGAGGCCCATGATCACTCTGGATGAACTGCAGAGCTCTACAGCTGAGGTGGGAGACTCTGTCCATAGGACAACAATCAGTTGTATACTGCACAAATCTGGCCTTTATGGAAGAGTGGCAAGAAGAAAGCCATTTATTAAAGATATCCATAAAAAGTGTCGTTTAAAGTTTGCCACAAGCCACCTGGGAGACACACCAAACATGTGGAAGAAGGTGCTCTGGTCAGATGAAACCAAAATCGAACTTTTTGGCAACAATGCAAAACGTTATGTTTGGCGTAAAAGCAACACAGCTCATCACCGTGAACACACCATCCCCACTGTCAAACATGGTGGTGGCAGCATCATGGTTTGGGCCTGCTTTTCTTCAGCAGGGACAGGGAAGATGGTTAAAATTGATGGGAAGATGGATGGAGCCAAATACAGGACCATTCTGGAAGAAAACCTGATGGAGTCTGCAAAAGACCTGAGACTGGGACGGAGATTTGTCTTCCAACAAGACAATTATCCAAAACATAAAGCAAAATCTACAATGGAATGGTTCACAAATAAACATATCCAGGTGTTAGAATGGCCAAGTCAACGTCGAGACCTGAATCCAATCGAGAATCTGTGGAAAGAACTGAAAACTGCTGTTCACAAACGCTCTCCATCCAACCTCACTGAGCTCGAGCTGTTTTGCAAGGAGAAATGGGCAAAAATTTCAGTCTCTCGATATGCAAAACTGATAGACATGCGACTTACAGCTGTAATCGCAGCAGAAGGTGGCACTACAAAGTATTAACTTAAGGGGGCTGAATAATTTTGCATGCCCAATTTTTCAGTTTTTTATTTGTTAAAAAGGTTTGAAATATCCAATAAATTTCGTTCCACTTCATGATTGTGTCCCACTTGTTGTTGATTCTTCACAAAAAATTACAGTTTTATATCTTTATGTTTGAAGCCTGAAATGTGGCAAAAGATCGAAAATTTCAAGGGGGCCGAATACTTTCGCAAGGCACTGTAAGCACTGATTTTACAAATTGATTTCCTGATTCAAGTTAGACATACTGTGATAATGAGAATTTAAATCATAATAACAAAGACTGGTTAGCATTTAAGAAAAGTAGCTGCAAACAGAGTAAATTGGTAGAAGGGAATGTCTGCAGCAGGGTGCCAGAAGGAAATGAGTAAAAAAGCAAGCAATCATAGCAAGCATTACATTATACAAATGAGAGAGCAGATGTATGAAAGTCAATCAGGTGAGAGGTAAGTGGTGCACAGTTGAGTGAATATGACAGCAGGTGAAAAGACCAGAAAGGGCTAAAGTGGGTACATTTCAAATTATAGTCTGTATATTTCATAGTATAGGTGAAGGACGGGACAGTGCTACATTTAAGAAAGGTTTACGAGTAGCAAATGGTGAGATCAAATAAGATAATAAAAAAGAACAAAGAAAGGAAAAGAAATCTAGAAGACAAATGGCATCATGACTTGGGTGCTATGGTGTCTTACATGGATTATGGGCTAAACCACTGAACCATGAGCGATTTATTCTCACTAAACAGTAATCCCAATCTGGCAGCAATGGCACTGGACTGAACACTACAGAACTCATATTCTCTACAGAGTCTCTTCTCTCTGTCACTAAAACACGTGTTAGCTGGTGAGAATAAGTGTGTGTTTAAGACTGGAGATCCTTTGAGAAAGCTATAGTTGGTGTTAACATGGAGGATCTGTGTGGTCACATTTAGGCTCAGAGGGCTAGATTTATCAAGCCGTTTGCGGCTGTTTCCAGGCGCTAATTAGTCGCAAAGACGGACGTAACCGATGCGGGCTATTTACAAACAGGGCGCATTTGGGTAAAATCGCAGATTGTCTGCCACGTGAGCGAGAAGAGACAAGTTGCGCTTTCAATATGCGTTCGTGGGAGGGTCGTGGGGAAAGTGGGAGTTCCACCCAAAAAGGTGGGAGGATAAGCGCAAAGTGCACCTAATTATATATTCCGTGGTATTTATAAAGACTGTCAGTAAGAGCGCCCCTCTATTCTGCGGGGGAAATTCTCCGCCTCTTTAAAGCAGGTCTAAACCAGCCGCAATCGAGTTTCCTCGTAGACCTTTATGCCGCTGGTGAAATGGCAACAGTAATTTGAGCAAGACGAAGACATAGGCGAGGCTGAAAATATTTTTAACAGAAGAATCACACTTTGTCAGTGAACACAACATCATTTAGCGTTACAGATCAAGCAGCCATGCAATATTAGAGTTACTGGACAAAATCAAAGATGAAATTGAATCTCCCACTCAGCGTTCACATTCCATTCCAGCAGTTGTTAAACTCCTCGCTAAATTAGTCATAGCATCAGCAGTGGGAATATCGCAGTCTGCACTCAGCCATATCATAGCACCAGTACCGCTTTGCTACAGCGCAATTTACGGTATAGTGGGCGGAGAAAGACGCTGATTGCCTGATGGGTGTCAGGGTTGATAAATACTACGCAAACTGTGGAAGCATAGCGTGCGCTATTACCGAACTCGCATAAACAGACGCAGCGCAAACTGCGCTAGTGTTAGTAAATCAGGCCCAGAGTGTGGACAGGTGCATGCAGGTGCATGCAGGTGCTCTGAAAGTGGTGGCACAGCTCATTAAGGTAGTTTAAAATCCTGAGCGGCCGCGATTACCGCAATTTGCGGCAAAATCCTACTCCCTCTCAGAATCATAGCTCAGTCAAATCTCAACACAAAAAATACACAGATTTGCGTGATTTACACTTACCGATGATATTTGGTCCGATGCGAATAGACGTCCATAAATCCACTTGGAAATCACCACGTTATTAAGTTTTCCTCAGTATCGAAGTAATCCATTGTCAGCCCATCCATGACTACAATGAAAACAGGAACTGCAATAAAGAGCGAAATCGGCATACTTTTAATGGTGCCAATTAGCCAAAATGTAAACAAATTTTACCGGGGCTCACGTTGTAGCTCAGAGTGTAACCCACTGACATGGCAGCATTGTTGCTACCTGTTGACATCCCCCAAAGCACTGTGGGAACTGTAGTTCCGGGAGGGGGGAGAGGTGGACACAGTTTTGAAAATTTTCTTCCCAAAATAGATTAAGATCAATGCTGCAACAAACTGGCATCACATAGACCTACGCCTGTAACTGGTGTGCACAGGGAGTTGACCAACCCTGCCCATAAAGTTGCTACTTACTTTTCACACATATTGCCTCATCTGGCCAAAGACAAGGTGCACTAATTTAGCCAAAAAGACATGGGATTTCCCTGCTCTCTGCACTGTGCTCTGTGTGCCACGGCCCATGTCTGGACCATAGTTCCCTGCCATAAGTCTGTGCACTCTCTGTTCCAGTTTGAGTTTTTTTCTTCTTCTTCGCCCTGCCCATAAAAGTCTCTGTAGGCTACACACTGCTGCTTCTCACTCCAGCTCAAAGCTTTGATCCCATACTTGACTCCATCAAAATCTCTTGCGTTAAATATTTTATCGCTCTATGATCAGTGCTAAATATGTTCACCTTTAAACACTTCTGGCACATGAATATACACCTGGTAAATATACAGTATGACCTATTAGTTTTGCGCAGCTGTTCTGAGGGTCCAGTCCAGTCACTAGTTTTGATGATCACAGATTAGGCTAATTTATTTACAATAACTACTTATTCTGAATTATTTCCTACATGTTTTGGTTGTAAAACCAGCTGCTATTGATGTCCTTACATAACACGTGAGCAAAACCATCTCTACCTGCTTTTCAGTCTCTCAGTGGATGATGCTGCAGGAGTGGTTTGATAAGTTTCAATGGATGTTTTCATTTGTTTTTTGTTAAGACTCAAGGTCACTACTGTAATGGTTAGTCCAAGCTGGCAACTCCTGTCAGCAAGCTACAAAGTTTTCAAAGCCACGTCTCGAGCCTACAGGGGATGGGTGTTTCAACTCGAAACACAGGTGTTTAGTGAAATATTCCTTTACAGGACAAGGTCTCAAACTCAAGACAAATATGCCACTGATTCATCAAATTCCCCTGCCCTGCCTTTCTTCCCGCCCCACTTGATTTTCTCTGGTTCTATATGTGTTGAATATTGTATTGTACAAGATAAAATTGTTTCCTCCCTCTCCCCAGTGCTTACTGTGTACAGTGTGTGCGTGTGATTGTGTATACATTTCTATCCATGTGCCGGATGGCTCATGTTTTCCTCCCCCGGCTTATGCCGATATAAATATCTCAGGTAATTAATAACTGCAAAGACCTTTGAATCTCAGATGGGATTTCCACTGGGCTCATCCACTCTCACAATTTTCACCTCCCAGCGCAGAGGGAGAGACAGAGGAGAAGAAGCATGGGAACGGGAGTGAGAGGAAGAGAAAAACAAAGAGTTCATAGAGAACAGCAAGGCAAGGGAAAACAGTGAAATAAGAAGAGAGGAAAGAGGAGAAAGCTGAGGAAAGCGTGCAGGGAAAAGTGGAGGAGAGGAGAAATGAGAGTCAGGAGCAGCAGAGGAAAAACGTGAAAGGAAAGAGAAAATTAAGAAAGGACGGCTATACTGAGAAGGAAGCACACACAGGAGAGTGAAGAAGAGACAAAAGAGCAAATCCATGCACTTTTAGTGAGGTCAGTGATGCATTTTTTGTCAATCCAAGAGGAGAGAAAATATAGAAAAGAGAGGCAGTAGGATATTGAATACATTGAGATATACTAAGTAGGAGGTAGGGGTGACCCCACTAGTCGATTTTATGATGTTTCTATCGAAGGAGAGTGATCTGACTAATCTCACAGTCGAATCTTCGCACGCCGTTATGAAACGAGGATCAAGGCATTTTTGGGCTATATGAGGCTGCTCAATGTCTGATTTTACATAGAACTACCTGTTTTCTCCCAATAACTTATTATAAAGCCTTTTATGATATAAACAGGCTGTCAACATATCTAATGCTGTAAGTAAAAATGTGAAAAGAAATAAACTTTTAGGGCGTTTCCACACCTACCTCATTTGGTCCTGACTTTCGGACTTTTTAGTTTGGTCTGAACCAAAATTGCAGGTGAGAAAGGTGTCTTGGACCACAGTCTGGATCAAAAGACCAAATTTCGGTCCGATCAAAAGAGGTGGTCTTGGTTCGGACCAAATGGAACCATGGTTCGGTTCGTTTGCAATATGAAAACACTTTTTGGATGGTTCGGACTTTCGGACCAATTACAGGAAGTTAGGCAACTACGTACCACAGAAGAAGAAGAAAAAACCCGGAAAAAAACTCTGCTAGAACAAGCAAAAATGAGTCGTGGAAGTACGTGGGGAGTAGCCTGACAAGCCAGACCCACATCAAGATGTTGGGTCTGGGAACTCACCATTGACAGGGCTCAATCCGAGGGGCGGGATAAACTGTTGTCTTTCAAATTCCCTCTGCACGTAATAGGATAGCGCTACAACCAAGCAGAGCAACGAAGAAGGTAACGAAGCTAGTTGATAGATTAAACTTTTGCTGTATCCAGTCGACAAAACTCCGAACACATCTTCCTTTTTTAAGAATGATTTCAGTGCCGTTCTTTGTTCTTTTCTCAAAGAAAAGCTTAAAGTGATGGTTCGGAGTAATTCACCCTAGGGTCCGGTGCACCATGACCTCGAGCCAAACACCCCCCCAGAAGCTTTTTTCACCTGGGTCTAACATTGGGCGAGTTAGCGTAGAGTAGCGTTAGCCGCTGAATAGCTTAGCGCGGGGCTAATGGACCCACGTTTGTATCTCTTAAATGACCCCACTAATAATGCCCGAAATGATACCAAAGGTCTACACTAGTATATATAGGTTATGCACTCATAAAACGATGGATTGGAAAGTTTGTAAGTACACCAGAAGTTTATGTAAATAACACTTGCCTGCTGGCTTCTGCTCTCTGCTGTTGTTGTTGCCGCTGTGAGACGAGTGCTTAGGGACATCTACAAATTACAACACCGAAAAGAGATGCAACAAAAATATTTTTTAATTTAACTTATTTTTTAAAGTAAGTGCTGTAATATAACTAGCAGGAGACAAGTAATAATTGAGGTAAGTTTGGAGACATTACCTTATTTAATCATTAAATTAATACATATTTTTGTTGTATCTCTTTTCGGTGTAGTAATTTATAGACGGCCCTAAGCACTCCTCTAACTGCAGGTAGCAGCAGCAGCAGCAGCAACAGCAACAGAGAGCAGAAGAGAGCAGGCAAGTGTTCATAAACTTCTGGTGTACTTACAAACTTTCCAATCCATCGTTTTATGAGAGCATAACCTATATATACTAGTGTAGACCTTTGGTATCATTTCGGGCATTATTAGTGGGGTCATTTAAGAGATACAAACGTGGGTCCATTAGCCCCGCGCTAAGCTACTCAGCGGCTAACGCTACTCTACGCTAACTCACCCAGTGTTAGACCCAGGTGAAAAAAGCTTCTGGGGGGGTGTTTGGCTCGAGGTCATGGTGCAAAGGACCCTAGGGTAAATTACTCCGAACCATCACTTTAACTAAAAGTCTTCCAGAAGACCGCTGTTCCCAGCAGCAGCAGCAATTAGCCCGCCCACAGACTCTATACACAATGTGATTGTGATTTGTGAATGAACTTATTAGTAGGAATGCTCATCATCCACTGTATATACCTGCTGTCACTTTGCCTCTGCCCAGGGACTGCAGATGAAAATTAGCTTGTAGCTATCTCTGGTATGTGCAACACATTTGTTGTGCATGTCCCTGTCAAATAAATAAATAAATAAATTGGCCTGACCAGAGTTTGTTTTTTCCAGCTTGCAAGCCAACGGAGAGTTCCTAGACCGCCCTGGCTGCAAATTAAATTTGCTGCCGCTAGGGTGCGTCTACATTTCTAGGCTACGTGGGGAGAGGAGGAGATTAGATATTTAATTTCAATTTGGTCAGACCAAAACATTAAAAGTCAATTTTATTTAGTTGGTGCTGCGCTTGCAGTTGGTGCTGACGTTGTTGCTGCTGGTAGTAATACCATAATAACGCAATCGGGATTTGCTCATTCATTTGTTCATTCTTTTTCATTCATATGGAAAAGACTACCTGCCAAACAAATGCCAAAATGACACACGGCAACGTCAGACACACACCCGTCTACTCACCAATCAAAGGGAGACGCAACACACTTTTAGGTGTGAAAACGGACTTCATAAATCTTTTTAAAGTGCGTGAATAAATCCAACCGCCCCAAGACAGATTTAAGTTTCACTTTCTATTATCCGTGACCAATGGAGGAGCATCTTGGCTGCAGGGATATAAATCTTTAACTAGTGCCGGAAGCGATATTATGAATCCCACTATGGCCACGCCAAGACCCGCCCTTCAATAGCATTTATTGGCCAGGCGTCCATGCTTACGCAAGGTAACGTAACCCCATTTGTACAGGTCCTATTCCCTGACCAATCGGCTATCCTAACCTTAACCACTCTAGGTCAAATGCCTAACCCCAAACAATCAAGCTGCTTCGTAGGGCGGGTCTTGGTGTGGCCATAGTGGGATTTGTAAATTTGCGTGCCGGAAATGGGCCGGAACTCACCAGTACCCTACCAAGTACTGGCACTTCTGATAGGTGTGCACCCCTAAACACCTGAGTTTAACGCTGAGAAAACAGAGCTGAAAATGTACTTGTTTACACTGATAATTGTAGTGGATAAACATATTATTGTAACCCTGATCGCTGGAGTAGGCTACTGTGCCACCGCCCGATACAGGTGCACAACCGTGATCCAGTGCGCAGCCCACAGCACGATCCGTCCGTTCGATGATCACCAAATCCTGCACACCAGACCAGCAAGCTGCGCTGTTAGATGCCGACTGAAGCCGAGGCAACGGTTGCGTTTGTCGCAGAAAAATATTGTGACGAGAGGATTGTAAAATAAGTAAAAAATTTGAAAAGTAGTCTAGAATACAGAAAATGAACTCCTAACAAATGTTTGTTACGCTGTATAACTGCACAAAACATGACTGTACTGTAGTATGCGGAGGTAGGACTGCGTTTAACTTCAAACAGCTGCATTGCAGATTGCGATGTTTCTATCGAAGGAGACTGATTTGACTAATCTCACAGTCGAATCTTCGCACGTGCAGTGACAGTGCTACGCCCCAGTTCCAGCCTGTCAGACTGATCACTGCCTAAGATTGAGACGAAGATAGGAGGAAAACTGTTAGGACTTCAAACAGACTGCAGAACTATTCAGCGTGTGGAAACCAGGTCCAAAACACTGAAAATAGGAGAGCTTCAATTACGGCTGCATTCTGTAGAAGATCAGTGCATAAAAAGAGACAGAAGAGTGTCCGTATGCATCTCTGTCTTTTTTGTGTTGCTTGTGTGTATGTGTGTTTAGAAGTTCAGGTGTTTGGATGTACAGCAGAGCTTCTTTCTGTGTGCTTTCAAAAGTTTCGACATTCCTGCTCAAACATCAGTGTCTCTGTGTGTGTGTGTGTGTGTGTGTGTGTGTGTGTGTGTGTGCTCGCGTGCATGTGTGTGTGCATGCCTGAGTACATGCCTGTGTGCGTACTGTGTGAGTGTTGGATACTACTGGCCACCCCAAGCTCTGTATCTCTGTAGTGGTTAGCAGTTAACATGGCAGAAGTGTCATTGAGCTTTCAGAGCTCTTCTGCACAGAACAGACAGCCCTGAGCACAGATCTTTCCCAAGACGCCTGGCGCTGCGCGCACACACACACACACACACACACACACACACACACACACAGATGTTGTAGTTTTCATTGGTAATAACAGGGTAGTGGGTAGTAACAGTATATTTTAACTGATTTTATCTGATTATTGAAACTGTAATGTAAATGTGAAAGTTGGTATGCAACACCCCAATGCAGAGCCAGCTTTTTACGTCATGATTTAAAAAGAAAAATGTACTGACTTTATCATTGTCCATGTTTGTCACCACACAGTAACTCATAAGTTGCAGTTTGGCACACTGCAGTTGAGTAATGAATGATAATCAGATTTTTGTGAGTTCATGTAACGTGGGAGATCATGGGGAAATCTACCTCTGATAATAGAGTAGGAGAGAGAGTGAGTAGGTAACTTATTGGGACGATCAAGTGGGCATATTTCGCCTTACAGATGTTTAGCTGAATTAAAAGAACAAATTAATAAATGCATTGGTACAGCAGATGTTTGAGCAGACTCCTGTGGACCCACATGTAGAAGATCTACATCGTCATTACTGAATCTGACATTTCAGCTACAAACAACTGTTTACATTTTTTGTAAAATGGGTCATTTCATGCCCGTCACACTGCGGGCATGAAATGAAATTGAAATTGTATTTTTACTGTCCCGTGGCAACTGGCAGAAAAATACCTCGCTGATATTGTACCCAGCGGCTTCAGCCTGCCTCGTCTTTGTGAAGGAGAATCGGGTAGTTTACTATGCAACACTACAGATTGCTCCATAACTGCTGCAGTCACGTGTTGTTAGCCTCGAGGTACACACACCCCAGACATTTTAATGTGCCATAACTGTAGAATGCATCAAAGTGCCTTTGTTTTTCCCCCTACCACTTCTGCTGATGAGCTTATTTTGTATAACGGCTATAGCAGTAAATACATTTCTTACATCTGGTCAGTCATCTGCTTATAAAGAGAGAAAGAGAGAGAGAGAGAATAATCTGTCACTGCACTTTCTATCACTCACCTTAACATCTCTATTTCTTTGTAAGATTACTCTTTACCTACTGTGAATCATCTCAAAGCTACTTTTTTTCCTCAGCAGGCTTTAAAGATTTAACTTTTCAAAAGATTTGTTTCACATTTCTCTCCTTTGTGATACCTTTTGCTTCATTCTCCAACATCCTTGAACTTCAGCATTCGCAATTAACCTCCTCCCCACGTTCCATGGCTCATCTTTCATTCATCTCTCCCTTTCTCTAGCTCTGCGTTACCTCTTCCACACCTCCCACTAGTTTGTAACTTTCCTTTTGATCTTGGCAATGTCATTTCCTCTTCTTTTTGGTCACAACAGCACATCTTCATTAATTGTTTAGTCTTATCTTCAACTTGTGATTGAGAGGGGATAATCGTGTGCTATCGCTTGATGTCACAGCTCCTCTGCTGCGTCTGTTTTTTTAGCAATCGTGTCTTCCTTATAAGCACAGATGTTAATTCAAATAACTGGAAAATGGAAATTACCATACAAGCATAGTGACGTTATTTACAGAATAGATTGAATTTATTTTCATCTCATCATCTCTTTGGCCTTATAAACTTATGCATTTGTAACCTTATCCTCTGTTGAACATGGCCCTACTCTGTGTTAACCTGTCATCATCTATCTATAAATTGCAGGAATGTCTGTCTGTCTGTGTGGGTGCTATGCACATATCTCTCGAACCGTTAGTCCGATGGATTTCAAACATGACAGGTGTCTTGCTACGGGCATGAGCAAGTGCAAGATTTGACGTTGTTTGGATTAGAAATGCAAAAGATATCGTTAAATATATATCAGTAAAAGAAGCACACATTGGCTCTTGCCGCTCTAGCCGCTGGCCACTCCCCCTCTCACGCTGCATGCACACTGACTGAGCACTAAACCTGTTTGAGTCGTGACTCACTCGGATCTTTCACCCGCCTCTTTAAATTAACTTTTAACATATACACACACACACACACAGTCCGGTTCTGGTGGTGATTAACGCACATATGTGCTGTTTAGCTCTCAAAACGGGCCAGATGGGTAGCACACTGCCATGAGTCCATGACGTTAATGTCTGGTTACTCCACATTTTCATTGTGATTTTGTGATACATTCTGAAACTGCAACGTTCTCTGTCAGGTAAATCAGTAAGTTAGTAGTAGGGTATACAGGGGAGTTGCATATGAAGTGGTTTGGGGTCCTTCTGTAATAATTTTGGGGTACAATTTGGTTTTGATGAATTCTACAGGCAGCAATACCACAGGCCAAGCAATCGGCCCATTCCAAACAGGCACATTTTCAACGGGCACTGCACTAGTTTAGGTTTAATTCTCACGCCTGGGCCATTTACTGTCATGTTAAATATCATCTGGTGACTTTAGTTATTAAAGCAGTCAATAGTGAGGCCAAAGAGCCCAAACAATATGCCGCAAACATTCTTGTTCCTGGAATATGTATTGATGATAATGAAAGAATGAATGAAACCGAGAGCACAAGATTAATTAATCCTTTGACTTTACCTGCTGTTACAATAATGAAACTTTCAGTACCAATTTATTTAAAACTCAAAGCATAACCATTTAACAGCCAACTGTCTGCTGTCTACACACTCTGCTTCACTGGCCTCTCGTTTTTTTTCATACACCTCTGACTTAATTGAGGTGCTGATGATGGCACTAACATTGGGAAGCACAACGACTCTTCATCTCTCTCTCTCTCTCGTTCTTTTCTCCATACATTGCTCTTGCTTGCTTCAAATTTAACCACTCCTTTTCTCTGTCCTCCTTTTCTCAGTGTCCCACTCCATCTCTTCTCACTTAAAATTACATTTTTCGTTGTTCCCTTTTTTGCCTTTGGCATTTATGTCTCCATGGTACATCTTCCCCGACTCTCTGTTTGTCATTTGTTCATTTTGCTAATGTCTTTGTATGCACAAATAATAACATTTGCAGAAATCATGAAAATGCTTTTTTCCATTTATTTGCCATCTTGCTTTAACATTATTAATGATTTACTTTAATTGATTTTGTGTTAAAACAGCAAAAGCAAACAATAAGTCGATGATGCGTCAAGTGATTCTGTATTTCTATGTGTCTACAGGCATCTCCCTCGTTCTTCCTCCTTAAATGTCACTCACTCTCTCATCTTTAGAATACTCTATCTGTCCTGTTCCTTCTTTAGCTCTTTCTATTGCAACATCCCTTTTGAACCTTGTTTTATGGCACTCTATCATTCTCTCCCTCTTCCTCTCTCTAAGATGTTAACCCTGAGGGGCTCAAGGATTGCAGCACAGTGGCCATATAGCAGCGTGCAAGATACACATACAGTATGCACACACACACACACACACACACACACACACACACACACGCATGCTTGTATGCACATTCAATTCTCCAAACACTTGCCTACACACACATGCATGAATACCACAAGGACACATCCATAAAAGCGGAATAAATAGGGTCTTGAATATGGAACACACACACACACACACACACACACACACACACACACACACGCAATGTAACAGAAACAGAATGCTAGTAGAGTACAAACTGATCATCACTGAACAATTATATTGCTCACTAAACTGCAGCATTTAAAACTGCATACAATATATATAATAATAATAATAATAATAATAATAATAATAATAATAATAATAATAATAATAATAATAATAATAACAATAAAAGTTGACCCAGCAGTGGGCATGGGTAGAAAATGACAAAAGACAAGGGGTTGTTTTGAGCCAGTAGCCAACCAGTAAAATAGAAATAACTCTAACACTATGGGGCAAAACAACCCATCTAGGTCAATTTAACCCAGTATTGCATTGGTGCTATATTGACCCACGCTGAATAGATTGAAAACAGTGGCAGACAGCTGTTTGGTTCCTGTTGTCAAAAGACAGTCAACATTGTTGTTGTTATTAACCAGAAATAACACTGTTTCTCTTAGCTTAACTAAATACTTATTTTTAAGATTATTTTTGGGGGCATTTTAGGCTTTTATTTGCATAGGACAGCTGAAGACATGAAAGGGGAGAGCGGGTGAATGACATGCAGCAAAGGGCCACAGGACGGAATCAAAACCATGTATGGGCAGGCACTCTACCATGTGAGCTACCCAGGTGCCCCTAAATACTTATTTTGATGCAAATCATGATGTTTTCCTAAACCTAACCAAGTCATTTTTGTGCCTAAATTTAATCAAACCTTCATCATAGCATTGTCACATCTTAAACCATGTTTATTTTTCAACAGCAATTTGTGAAAAGGTTTTGGAAGGAACAGACAAATAATGTCCTTCTGCCAAAAGGGGCGTTTGATCACAATGTGTCGTTCTAGAGGCATGAACAAACAATGTATTTTGTCATTTAATTTAGATGACTTGTCAGTTTGTGTTGAGGTCATGTAAGAGACAATATTTTTGAGGTTGGTATAGTATTGTCGCCCTAGATTGCATTTTTCTAATATTTTGTCCATGCATTTTCTCTGGTTAAATGTGTTTTTTACTTTTTACTTACTTACTGTTTGTTCCACGCCCTACCTACTTTCTTCTGTTTCTCAAAAACCGCCCCCCCATCATTTACAGTCTGCCTCATCTTCCCCAGTGTCACTTTCGATCTTTCACTTTCTCATACTTCTTTTCTCTCACACTAATTGCCTCCCTCTGCGTCAACCTCTCTCTCACCACTTAGCCACCTTTTTCTTCTCTCTCACTCACAAACAGGAGGCTTACAGAGAGCTAACATATGTGTGCCATCACATGTTGTATGTGTCATATTCTGTGTATTTTCTCATGCTCCTGTGCTCTTTTTCTCACACACTCTTCACTCTTGTGGGAATGTCTTTGTCGTTTTCGACGCAGTTGTTTAGGAATTTGAACTTGTCAAGTTGAACTCAGTATAGTATAGGCTCTCAAGATCTGTACATGTAAGAAGACGAACATATAAAGAGGCCGCAGTATTGTATTAACTTTACCTTCAAACTAATTTGGAAGCAACAAATATCAGATTTTGACACTGAGACCTACGTTTATGTTTCAAAAGCTATGTTTTATGTTTAAAATGTTACAGAGACATCAGAGCGACCTGTCAATTACCAAAGGGCTTGCCAAGGTTCTCAGCAAAAATGGAGATGCACGTTAACCAGCACCTCCAAAGATGTATAACATTTTCGAGTAGGCAATAGGAAAATGTACTTAAAGTATTAAAAGTAAAAGTACTCACAGCAGAAAAATCCTCACATTTTAGAAACTGGAAACGATCAAAACAGTTCTGTCAGTCAACTGTCAATCAAGTGTTTTATCGTCTAATCATTTCAGCTGTACTAAGGCCGTTATACTGTTGGGTAGTTTAATTACAACCCGTTCTCATTCCGAAATCGTAAAATAAGTACGTTTGGTCAGTGTCCTTCAGCGTCTGATGCGACGAAAAAGGCACCCTTCGGCGTATTTGTATAACGTACTGGGGAGAGCCGCAGTTGGATGAGACTTAGTGAGTTGTATGTAAGCAAAAATAGCTGGGTAAGGACGGTGGCGGATGGGTAAAACACCGGACTTTCACTCAGGAGACTCGGGTTCACGTCCCGCGTGTAGCGTTTTGTTTCCCCGTCTCCGGCGTGTGTTTACCGGCTTTTGAGGCGTCCTTTCCCCTTTGTTTTTCTTTTGTTTCCCCCGTCTACGGCGTGTGTTTCCCGGCTTTTGAGGCGTCCTTTCCCCGTTGTTTTTCTCCTAAACCCAACCTCCGCGATTCCGTTATTGTCGCGCTTCACCCGCGGTGTGTTTCCCGGCTTTTGAGGCGTCCTTTCCCCGTTGTTTTTCTCCTAAACCTAACCTCCGTGATTCCGTTATTGTCGCGCTTCACCCGCGGTGTGTTTCCGGCTTTTGTGTTTCTGCGTCTCTTTGTTTTTCTTCGTTTTAAAAGGGCGGCAATAGTGGCGACCAAGCACGTTTACATGAGACGCTAAAGGAGACTTTTAACGTCAAATAAGAACGAGAAAGGCTCCTGACCGAACGTCCTTATTTTACGAGTTGGGTGTGAGAATGTGTTGTTTAATTAATATTCAGACCGTGTATTTTATAAACTACATACGTTTTGTGTGCAAAAATCTTAATTTGTAAAGTAACAAGTAACTAAAGATGTCAGATTAATGTAGTGGAGTAGAAAGAACAATATTTCTCTCTGAAATGAAGTGGAGTAGAAGTAGAAAGTGGCATTAAAAGAAAAAGTACAAGTACCTCAAATTTGTACATCAGTACTTGAGTAAATGTACTTCATTACATTGCACTACTGTAAATCAAGAACATATTTAAAATCAAAATCATTCTAAATAGTAACAAACAGTTAAGAAACTTAATTCTTAAACTTACTTGAAACTTCATACCTAACTAATGTTTCTCTTTGCTTATTGTTCTTTTCTTTCAGAAATTCTTGCACTTAACAAAGAAAAAACAGAGGTAATTTGTTGAGGCACTAAAACAAAAGCACAGTTTGAGAAGTTTTAACAGTCATGTAAAATCAATAACAAAGTCAGCATTTTATCACCTTAAAAACATATCAGGGACCTTGTGACTAAACAAGATTTGGAAAAATTGATTCATGCTTTTATCTCCAGCTAAATTGATTACGGCAATCCATTACCCCCCCCCTGCTTTTTGTCATCCATTCTTGGCTCACTGTCTCTCTCCTCTTTCTCCTTCTTACACACCATTTGTATTTTAGTCTCATTCATATTTCTCAGTAGGTAAGTTCAGCACCCCTAAACCACCTTCATACTTCACTCTACCAATACATCATATATCTACCTCCTGATCGTTACTGCAGCATGGCACCTCAATGGTCTTTTGATCTTCATAATCACAGCGCTGCCGGAAAGCATTTGACCACCGAGCACGAACGCATTATCATTAAAATTAAGGTTGTGGAATGGCAGATAAGTTTATTTATGTAGTACTGGCTGGAGTCTAAGGCTGCCACTAAATACAATAAATCAGATGGGTTCAAGAACAACTAAGTGAAGCCTGAGTCTGATTGAGGTAATCTAAAAATGGATCGCTTAAGGAAAGGAAAGACATATTTGCCCGTTACTGCAGAGACCTGAGTTCCAGCAGCTGTGTAAGACATTACTACTCTTTAAACTGGTAGTATTTGCAGGTGGGAAGCCAGTCTCTTTATGGTGCTGTACAACTTAGAATAACCATACATTTTCCCTTTGAAACATTTTCAGTTTGATTTAATTTCCGGTGCTAGAACTGAATCTGCTTCTGCCTCTGAATGTAGTGTGTATTGAAAATGCAAATAGCCAATTAAGAATGTCAATGTCATTCAATTTCATACTGATGTTATATATACATATACACAGTGTGTGTGTGTGTGTGTGTGTGTGTGTGTGTGTGTGTGTGTGTGTGTGTGTGTGTGTGTGTGTGTGTGTGTGTGTGTGTTTTGACAATTTATGCTGCCTTGTCGAAAAATGTTACCTTATGTGTTTTCACTGTGTAGGTACGGCAAGGATATGGGGGCATATAATGATTCTTATAATATCTTTATTTAAGATTTCAGAGGTAGTGTTGCTCCCGGCATGTGCAGAACCGCTAGGTAGCGCATCTCAGTAGTCTATGATCTCGATAGGGAGCACATATCGACAGAACTCCGGGAACATCCGTCGAAATAAACCTATTTAACACCAGTCCCGCCAGGCTCTGCAGGGTACTAAATAGCCCAATTCACGCTGATGGGCTATTTACACACTATCACTTTCATCTCTATGGGGCATTGTGATGCTTGTGCAAATGGCCATAGCCCCCACAAACCATACACAGGTCAGATAACTACAGACAACTTATATAACAGCAGTGTAAAATGTGCTATTTCGCTATCTTTTTAACATTATATATACCACATATACATCCCCCATTATTGGACTCCCCCTCCCCCAACCCCACTCAACACGCACTGTGATTATACACTCCCCCCCCCACCTCCCCACACAAACGTGATCTGTGAACCATTGTGGGGCTGCAAACATGACAGTCATACATATTATTATTATTATGTGTGTGTGTGTGTGTGTGTGTGTGTGTGTGTCTGCGACAAAAAGGTGTGTCAGATGTTTGTTGGGTGAACATACAGATGTTTTTAGGGCCCGAGCGCAGACAGCGACAAAGGCCCTATTGAATCTGAAGGAATTATTATTATTACGGCAAATGAACTTAACATACTCAAAAACTCAAAAAAGTCAAGATGCTATACTTATAACTCCTCCTAGAGATTTCATCCGATGGACTTCAAATTTGGTCTGTACCATTTCAACACCTTAAAGATGAAAAGCTATTAAAAGAAAAACTTTTCGTCGAACGGTGTGGGCGTGGTGGCCATTTTGAGCATTTATTGATGAACGAAGAAGTTGTTGTATCTTGAGTTTACATTTGCATATCTGCCCAACATTTCTCACGTTTGACAAGAGTCCAGGCCTGAGGCCACCTACAGGCCAAAATTGACTTTTGGTCATAGTGCCCCCCGCTGGCAACAGGTAATCCTCCTTATATGACAAACACCATCCGATTTACATGAAACTTATAATGTGTGGTCTACATGTGATACTGAGCCACCCCCTATACTTTAACCTTGCCCATGTACTTAGGCCACATCCCCCTCTTATGGCTTTTGAACCGTTTAAGGTATAGTCTTGTGTGAGGTATCATTGAATTCAGCAGAGTTTCTTTTTGATTGGTGATGGTTTGGCCCGCCCCCTATGCTTTGGCCATGCCCCCTTTCACAGCTAATGACCTGTATGATGTAGAGTCTTGTGTGAGATATCATTGAACTCAGCAGAGAGTTCCCTTTTCATTGGTGACAATTTGCAGTGTCTGAGTGCAAGTCGCAAGGAGTGGCGTCCGCCAATAACACAGATGCGCGCAGAGGAGCGAGGGCCCGTCCAACGCTGCTTTCAGCTTTAATTTTATGTTTGTGTTTTTAATGTTATCTGTTGATTGTTGGAGAAGTCGATGCAAGAATATTTTCTGTGTGAATAGACAATAAAGTTTTATCTTATCTTAGTTGTTGTAACATTTGCCCTATTGCTAAATCATAACATAACACAGATACACAATTAATAAATAAAGAGTATCCTCTTACCATTTATCCGGTGCCACAGCTGAATAAATAAGATAAATGTTGGGTTGAATGTGTGAGTTTCATTTACTACAATTGTAACATGACAAATACCTCATTTTGGCTAAAGTTTTCACCAAAGTAAGTTCAAATGTGAGCAGGTTGTAAACTTTGAAAGGTTGATTCTACTGCAGTTGTATCACTTCCTGTGGAGTCAATGAGCGGTAATACAGACAGCGCCACTCTGCCATTGCAACACAGTTTGTGGAGTTAAGAATAATACAACCTCTGAGTCAGAGGGTGCATTATTCTTAAATCCTAAAATCCTGCCAACAGGATTCAAGCATTTTGCTGCCACCTACCATCTACGGTTATCAAGTGCAGGACATACTTAAGCCCCCTCTTACCGCCACGGCGGTAATGCATTTAAGTGTCAGCAAGCGCAAATGGAACCCGTAACATCTATATATTTGTTTATGTTCATTAGGACAATTTAACAAGGGATTTTTATACATTAGTTATAGTCAGTGTCAGTTATTTATGTTGTCTTTTTATGTAGGCAATGCATTTATTTTGCACTTTGCAACAAATTCTTTAAAAAACAATACTGAACAAAACTAAAAACATGTTGAAGCTGAAAACCCTGTTTTTGGTCTCCTCTGCCACACTGGTTTTCAAATAAAACAATGGTTATGAGGTCAAAATAAAGAACTTCCAAAAGTCTGAAATTGACATAGAGATCTTGCATCTTGCTTTGTTCTTTCATGATTAACTTTGCATTGGGGTTTGAAACACTCTGGGGAAAAAGAAATGGCTCACTGTGGCATATAAAAAAGTAACTGCTGAAAACCAACCAGCTGTGAATCTGCATAAGTAACTTGATTGGGTTTGAATGTGCATGTGTGTGTGCATGCATACATTCATCTCAATGTATTTGTTGTGTTTGCACATTCCTGTGTCTGCTCTCTCCCATGCCCCGAGGAATTTCCTGGAGTTCCCTGTTTCCTGACCACCTGTTATTGTCCTCCATCACATGCTTACACACAGAAATACAAAGGCATATGCATACTCACATCATGCACACACATATACACACAGTCATGCAGCATGATGATCTATTATAAAAGAACCCATCCCTTTCCTGATTAAAAGTTTGCGTGTGTGTGTGTGTGTGTGTGTGTTTGTGTGTGTGTGTGTGTGTGTGTGTGTGTGTGTGTGTGTGTGTGTGTGTGTGTGTGTGTGTGTGTGTGTGTGTGTGTGTGTGTCAGAGGTCAGAGTCTGTCCTCAATGACCACCTTCCAGTCAGCCAGAAAAAAAAGAAGAAAGAAAGAAAGACATTGCGAAAAGTAACTACAAAGAGTCTAACAAAGGAAAGAAAGGTAGGTTTAGGCTGCATATAATGAATTCTAGTACATGTCATTAAATGATATAGGAGATTAGTAGTTTCGAGTTTAGTAGTTTACAATTCAAATGTGTAAGCCTGCCTACAGTGAGTAATGATCTGTTATGTTTTATTCTGCCTTTCAGATATAGCACATCCCACATCTATGTCCATTATTCTTTTTCTTATCACTCATTCCTTAGTTAGTTAGTAGTAGCTGAAGATAAAAAAAAATGTAAAGACAAGACAATACAATACAAGAAGGGAGAGGTGGACTTGAGGTGAAATGGGAAATAAACAAGCTGATAGGAGTATAGGATGACAAAGAAGAGCTGTGGAGGAAAGAGAAGATGGTCAAATGTGAGGTAGATGTGTTCATGTAGTATCCAGAGGTGAATTGTTTCCTGACAGCAAGGTGATAAGAGAAGAAGCAGGCTCTCTTTAAAGTTTAATGGCACAACACTAATGTCCCACCAACCAACACTGGATAACAGTTTTGGTTTCAACAACTGAGAAAAAATCCGTGTATGTGTGTGTGTCTGTGTTGTTTGTGTCTTTTCCCACATCAGCATGTTTGTTCTCTCTTGAGCATTTATGCATCTACCATTCTGTTTCCACAGATTTGTAAGTGTGTGTGTGTGTGTGTGTTTCTGTTTCCTGCTATTGTATTTTACTTCAGCTTCCACCCAGCAATAATTTGTCTGTTTGTATGTGTATGTGTGTGTGTGTGTGTGTGTGTGTGTGTGTGTGTGTGTGTGTGTGTGTGTGTGTGTGTGTGTGTGTGTGTGTGTGTGTGTGTGTGTGTGTGCGCCAGAGGAACCGGCCTACCTTAAGTGCCAACAGTTTCCAGGATGGGCTCATGACTTTTTGTCATGAGTCAGTACAGGCTGTGTTATAAATGCCCAGGGGTCTGGTTTTTAAAGCACATTGTCCTTTGATTTCTATATTTTATGAGCATGATAATCATGAACATATTTTCCAGTACTGAACATACACAAGGTGCCAGCCTAAGTGGGAAAAACACACCTTGGGTGGGTATCACTACCTTAAATGTAATAACAGCATCTACATGATACTTTTTATTCATGCCTGAATAAAGCAGATTATGTAATGAAATAAAAAAGCTTCTACTGCCTGTTCTACTAACATTTCAAATTGTGTTCAAAGCTCCATTTAAATCCAACACTATGCTGCACTTACAACTGCATTCTATCTTTTTAAATAATATATTTGTTTTACTAACACTTCAGCAGCACTGTAGGTCAATTCCAACTCCAAGATTGGATTGAGAAGAAAAGCTTGAGTTGCCTTCCACTTTCATGTAGCCTTTTTGCTGCCATCATAAAACCCTAACAGTGCACTGTGATGGATGAAGGAAATCTAGTCCTTTTAAAAGTCACAATTAATCAAGCAATTAGGTCATGTAGGAAAATCTGCACTACATGGACCATGGATTTAATTTCTAAACAAAGTATCTCCCAGCTGTTTGTAATGGATTTGTTTGTTTTAACAAGACAATGGTGTGGAAAGCCACTCAACTGAATGGCATCCCTCCTCAAGTGATCTTAATGCCAATACCAAAGAAAAATACTAGCTGCCAGCTAATTTGATTTTTGGCCCATGGTACGACGCAAACGACTTCAATGGAAAGATGTACACTGCAAATTGAGGTGCACATGTGTCTGACTGAGACCAGATACTGTAGGCTACATTAGCAGAAAGAAGGAGGACTGAAGGAAATTTAAGTTGAGTTAAGTTTGGAAACACTGCAGGTTATCTAAGGGCTTATTCTAGCTGAAGAACATTTGGAGCTCCAAAGAAATCAGCCAGACTCTTCAGCTCTGTTCTGGATCAACGGAAGTATACATAATTGTCTGACATGTCCCTCACCTTCCACTCTCTGTGTGTTGCCGTTCTCAAACTCCGTACTCCTCTCCAACAACGAACTTCCAGCTAGCAAGCTACACGCTGAAAATGGCAAGATTTGAAGAACATTTGGATTGTGCAACAAGGCTGGCCTGCTTGGTTCTTTCAGGGATTGATTATAATCAGGGACGTCACTAGGATTGAAAGACAGGGGGGGGGGCTTAGCCCCCAGAGTATTTGTAACTTGCGTTTGCAAAATATTTGCACTCACATCTTTTGTTACTGTATTAGAGCTACACTTATGTCAAAAACCAGTCAAGAAACCAAGATGTTGACAAGTAAAAAGTGACAGACATATCCTCTTCTTCCATTTCTACTCTGTTCCTTCTTTCTTATCCTTTAAGATAAAAAAAAACCCTGATGCTAATTTCATGACTTCGAAATGCAAATTGGTCACATGAAACAACATCCAAAATGTCCAAAAACTGACAGAGGCCAGACAGCTAATAAATTGGTAAGTTAAACAAATATGACAAATAGCAATACAAGAAAAAGAAAAAAATAGGCATAATAGGCATCACTGCATACTTTATCATGTAAGCTATCGATATGGATCCTATTTAAAGTGGCTACTGTCTAAATACAATAACCTGATGGCGGAAGGAATAAAAGATTTGGAGTAATGATTACTGTATATACTGTATGTAGGATTGCTTTCGTTTTATTTTCACATGTGTATCTGTGGGCATGTGCTCATCTTTAGCCTAGCCTACATTTAGGCAACATCTACATATTTATTTAATTTATCAAAGCCAATGAATGAAGAAATTTAAATTGGTTAGAATATAGCTAGCATATATAATAAATATAATTAAATAATTAAGTTTAGGCTATGCATAGTGCCTAGACCTGCCAACAAATGCTTATTGTTACAAAACAATCCTTAAAGCTGCTGTAGGTAAGATTGTGAAGATCCAGGACTTTGCCAACAAATTTGAACATCGACAACTTCTCAGTCCCTCCCCCCTTTTTGCTGAAGTCCAAACCATCTCCTAAGCCCCTCCCACACAACGGAGTTTGACAGAACTGCATGTCAGACAACATTTTCAATAACTAAAACACTAACACAATGTTAACTTTACTCACCAACATAACTCACCAACAGTAAAACGATGCTAACTAGCAGGCTACTGTTAGCCATTTCAGCATCATAGCAGACCGACCACTGTGCAAACGTTACTATTATCCTCACCAATGTAGCTTTGTGGACTTTTGACTACTAATAACCAAGTGAAAGATAAATCATTCATGGTAATTATGTTACCTGTCGAGAAGAAATGTGGCTACATCTGCATCGTTCTTCAGATCTTTAAAATCCCGGAGCTCACGCCACCTCTGAAAAGCCACTTCACCACTGGAGTTTTGGGAAACTTTTCTGCAGCTCGTGCGCGGGGGAAGGGGAGGGGAGAACGCTCTTATATGCGTGTGCGTGCCTGAGCAGTGATTGACAGGCAGATAGACCCCCCCCCCCTGTGGCCCTGATTGGGGAAAATCAACCGGGAGCGGTGGAATTTTGCCAATCGCACTACAGGCTGTAGGTGGTGCCAGAGGAGCTGGATTTTTTTTATATTACATAATTCATGCAATACTACTGGATCATAGGGTCAGTTTCAGCAAATGTGACAGAAAGTTACTTTTATAAGACTTACCTACTGCATCTTTAAACCTAGAAACCACTACTGACCTCAATCACGCTGGCTCCCTCAGAATCAACTGCTCTGCCAATCTCCTGCTTCTCTTTCTCTCTGCTGAAATATCTTCTAATATCCATCTCATCTGCTCAATGAATTGAAGGATACAACGGTACAATAGCATTAACAGGGACCCTATGACATTTAGTTTTCAGTGACAACAACATTCTGTGGGGATTGATATTGTTTTAGAATATGCCTACTATAGAGATAGGCTATATTATTGGCAATGAATAAAGAGTTGTGATTAGCTTGCTAAGTTAACCATTTCTTGTATTTCGCTCGTTCACTCTAGCTAGACTTTAGTTTTCCATAGCAAACCAAAATATCCCCTTTCCTTTACCTCAAGAAAACATAGCTAAAGGTAAGCGGGTAATTAAAAACAACTTACAATTTCACTCTGTATCACACACACTAGGTGTATTCAATCTTTCTTTCACCATTAGCGTGTGTATCGGTGTGTGTGTTTGTGGGGGGGGGGAGGGTGCATAGCGAGTTCAGTCCAAAGAGTAGCGACGAGACGAGATGAATCCTCCACTTACTTGCAATGCTCCAGTCTGCAAACGCTCTGAAAGCTGCTAGTTCACACCAATGCAACAAGACGGTGTGGTGCATCATCTTGATAGCACAATGACTCTTTGTACTTCTGTCTAACTTCCGACTTTTCGGCTATTTTTTTGTAGCTGGATATATATCATTTGTTGTGTCTAAATATGAATAAGGTTATATGATAAGGTTATTGATAAATCGAATTGTTATTGTTGTTTGTATTATTATTTAGGGGGCCTTAGGAACATTTTGGGGTAGCTTCAGCCCCCCTAAAATAGGCCTAACAACGTCCCTGATTGTAATACTTATTTTCAAGTATCAAAAACTGAGGAGGACACACTGTCGGATGCTGTCCTCCTCTCCTACTCCTAATGCTTAACAAATCTATCTCTTTCTCTCCCTGACCCTGTCTTTTACTGGTTGAAGCCTGAAAATATTGTAAACAAATTAATAACATAACTAATTACACTGGTCGGACTGTTCAGCACTGTTTCAAACTGATACCTCCGGTTCAGGCTGGTCCTCATCCTAAACACGTGCCTTTTTCAGTCGCGGAAAATACTTTTCAATACTCATCTGGATTGAAGCAGCAAACATTCAGTGTAAGAGTAAAAAATGACATAACATTATTTATGATACGTTTATTTGATTCACAGCTGCTACATATACTGTTTTGACCTCGACAACCCAACTGCATTTTACTGCAAACTTGCGACAAAAGCAGGCGCAATCGCTTGTTTGCTAAGAGTCGGGTCGGGACTCCAACATTAACACACTGACAACATTGTATTCAGAATATAAAATATTTTTATAGCACTTTTTAATGTGTGATTGTGTAAAGGTGTTCACGAGATAGATACCAACCTTTCGTGAGACAGACGCTGTGTGCACGGTGGGAGGAGCTGTGTGTGTGTGTGTATGTGAGCGAGTCGCAAGTGACAGAGAGACGGAGGAGAGCACGGAAAGGAAATGCAGCTGAACATGTTTTAAATAGCGTTTACATTTTGTTTGTATAAGAAAACAATGTGCGGCGGACGTTGTTGATAGTGCGGCGCACTGCCACACATTAGTCTATGTGTGGGAAACACTGAAGAAGAATATGTCTACTCACTATGCAGTCTGCTGCCTTTCTTTTGGGTTTTTTTGGGGCATTTTTAGGCCTTTATTTTCACAGGACAGATGAAGATATGAAAGGGGAGAGACAGGGGGAATGACATGCAGCAAAGGGCTGCAGGTCGGAATCGAACACACGGCCGCCGCGTCGAGGAGTAAACCTCTACATATGTGCTCCCGCTCTACCAACTGAGCTAACCCGGCCAGTGCTGCCTTTCTTTTTAGAGTTGGTGAAATCTCTGCTGGACTTTTAAAATATGAATGTTCGCACTATATGCACACACACACACACACACACACACACACACACACACACACACACACACACACACACACACACACACACACACACACACACACACACACACACACACACACACACACACACACACACACACACACACACACTATGAGAGCAGGAAGAGAGGCTCCTAATGGAAAAAACTGGTTATTATTTGGATACAAGTATATTTGGCCCCCATTTCCTCTACTAATGCATCTAATATGTTATAATGACTCTCTTGAAAGGGAAAGATAGACCTATAGAGGGAGTGGTACAAGGTAAGGATGAGACGCTTGAGTATAAACTGAATGTGGCAGATGGGGAAAAATGTCCAAGGTGAAAGGAAAAATGCTGTTCAGGGTAAAATGCTTTAGAAACATTCCTCCTATCCAGCAAGGCTAAATATAGGCTCATTAAAAATCTAAAGAGCCCATTGAGGGGGAGGGGCAAGGGTGTAGATGGGGAAAGAGTTTGTCAGAAACACAGAGAGTGAGATTAGAGGGAGAGATGGACAGGTAAAAGAGATTTAAGAAGTGGTTGCGATGGTGAGAGACGGAAAGTAGTGTTAGTTATAATGAAAAATGGAGGGACGCGCAGAGAATGAGCAATAGGGTGATTCTGTTTTCTACCACACAGGAGAGAAAAGCGTGTCACTTCCATCACATAACAGCCACCAGCTTGCCTGCTTCTCCTTTTAATTATCTGCTCCCATCCAGTATTCAATAGCCTGCTCCTATTCGGCCAGCAGAAATAGAAAAATGCCTCATTGTCAAGTTTTCACTTCCGTTCCATCTAATTGAAAAGTGAGGTGGAGGAGCAGAGGGGTGGAGGTAAAAATGACAAGGACAATCAGATAGGAATCATGGGCACAAATTTCATCTAACAGTTGGGGGGGACAATAAATATAAAATTTCTGAAGAGCAATTTTTGAAGGGGACACAAATAATACAGCCACAATTATACTTGTAGAGGATATGTGTACACAGAGGAAAGCCTTAATACTATCATTAGTGTAGCATGGAGACTGTACCATTATCCTTCTTTACAGTGTTTCTCTTGATTCAGTGAAAAAGCTGACTAAATTGACCAAAAATATTCTTCTTTAAAACCATTTATTTATTTTTAAGTTGTTTACAATCAAGCCACAAATATACTTACAATACTACATAATGACTTATTTTGAAAAAGTGTCCCCATATAAAAGAAATACAATGCTTTTGTACACTTGTTAAATTAGCTGATCATAATGTAAATTAGTGAGCCACTGGTAAAGCTCATCTGCTAACCCTGACAGCCACACACCTCCAAAAATATTCTCCCTCTTCCTCAGTTCTTTCTGTCTCCTTTGCCTGTGACATAGTGACGTTAATATTTCCATAAGCACCCATTCTTATAAAGATGTTACCAAATTGTCTTGATATGAGGACGTATTGTACTTACTTGGCGTTTTAGTGTACTGAAAAAGGATCTGTTTTTCTTTTTTCTGTCATTTTATCTGGGCAACAACAACACAAATCTTTAATGTCAGATGTCCAAATATGAGTTAGGTTCATAGATTCACCATGCGGTGACTAAAGTTGTGATCTGACAGAAAGTAAAGCAAATGTTTGTCTTGCTTCAATTGCACATCTTTGATCATCAGATTCTATGCAGTCAGAGTTGATTTGTTTCAAATAGCCAATGTAACAACTGTATACAGATGTTAGCTGTAAGCTAGTTAGCAACAAATGCCTGGGAGTGTGCCTGTGTGTGGCGGCTCAGCCTTTGACTGTTCTCAAAAGAACTCCAGTAATTGTGTTTTATTTTTTTTTTCTCTCTCTCTCTCTCTCTCTCTCTCTCTCTCTCTCTCTCTCTCTCTCTCTTTCTCTCTTTGCTTCCCTCAACCCTTTCCATTCCCCCTGTCCAACTGTCAGCTCCTTCTTCCTGGTACCATTGCATCTGATCGCATCTTCCCATTGACTGTGTGCAATCCTCACTAACAATTCCTCTTCCTTTTGTGTGAGTTACATCGCTATTCCAGTTGTACCATCCACTCTTTCTCTGCTTTTGTGTTGTGTGCTTCGCCGCGCGGCCGTGTGGTGTTTGGCCCCTCTGTCCTCCCCAACTCTTTTTTGGTGTTCTCTTCCAGCTTCGAAAAACCCAAAACCACTCAATTTAAATCAAATTCAATTTTTTTAGCCAAAACACACACATCCCACTAACGCTCTTTTCTGTTTTTGAACTTAAACTACAAATTAAGTCATATTTGTTGGTTTGTTTTTCCTCCTATCTTCGCCCCGCGCCAGGGGGTTTTGTTGCAGCACCGCGCACCCCGCATTTTGGGCCATTACACACCCCATCTTTTATTCTTGTCCCCCCCCTCCTTCTCGGGGCCCTATATACGGCTCTCCATCCTTTCATCCTCCTTTTTTTTTTTAATACAAAATTTTTAAGAAAAAACAAACAAAACCTTTAAAAAACACCTCAAACAACACATAAAACAAATTTAAATCATACAAAAAAAAAACCAAAAAAAAAAAAAAAAAAAACCATTCTCATGCCCCTTCCTTTCTTCACCTTTCTTCCTGTTCCTCCCCCAAACATCTTTCCACTGTCCTTCCTGTGTCTCATTCTTAAAAAAAAAAAAAAAAAAAAAAAAAAAAAAAAAAAAAAAACAAAAAAAAAAAAAAAAAAAAAAAAAAAAAAAAAAAAAAAAAAAAAAAAAAAAAAAAAAACAAAAAAAAAAAAAAAAAAAAAAAAAAAAAAAAAAAAAAAATATATGTCTATTATGCTCCTCTTTTCTCTCTCTCTCTGTCTCTCTCTCTCTCTCTCTCTCTCTCCTGTCTCTCTCTCTCTCTCTCTCTCCTCTCTCTCCTTTCTCTCTTTTCTCTCTCCTCCATACCATATACCATATACTCCTATCTCATATATATATACATATATTTATTTAAAAATATAAATAAAAAAAAAAATATATCTCATATACATATCTGCATACCTCTGTCTGTCTCTGCTGTCTCTCTCTCTCTCTGTCTCTCTCTCTCTCTCTCTGTCTCTCTCTTTCTGTCTCTCTCTGTCTGTGCTCTCTCTGTCTCTCTGTCTGTCTGCTGTCTGTCTCTCTCCTCTGTCTCTGTGTCTCTGTCTCTGTCTCTCTGTCTCTCTCTCTCTGTCTGTCATGTGTCTGTGTATGTATGTATGTATATGTGTATATGTGTCTCACACATACATGTTTTCCCTCAAATTTGTTTCTGAATGTTTCAGCTGTGAGGGTTGCTGCCACTGTTTAACATATGAAGCCAGTTATCCTGCCTATGCCTAGAATATTAATTATGCCTTTAAGTAATATATAAATAGACAAAAGTGACATTTTGAAAAAATACTACAGCCACACAAAAAGATGGAACATATGGGAGGGGATCTTAGCATTTGAACAGCCATATCCTTGAGAAATGTGCAAGTGAAAGTGCTTTGATTGGAAATTGATTATTAAAAAAGGACATTCCAAGCATTTATTAGGTCAACATAAAGTACTAAATGCTATATGTGAGTTAACACAGTCACCTGCAATGACCATGGGTTGGTTAGACATTTCCTTTACAAATGCAGGCTAAAACATAATGAAAATTAAATAAAGAAACAAATGCGGGCTTAGCCGGAGCCTCTATGGTCATGGAGGGTTTGCTCCACATGCTCATAGTACTTACCTTTTTATCTTCAATGCATGAAGTGTATAAAACATCAAATTAATTTATTAAATTGATGTTATTAATGCTTGATTAATGCTACGTTTACACGTGGCTGGCTATTTATATTATATTTTAACCTCTCCATTTTCAAAAATAACAATGTGCACAGCTGTCAGTTTTCAGAAAAGTGTTCGTTTACAGGTACCCATGTATATATCATAGGTGTGATTGGCAAGCAGGAAAATATACGCCGCACCCATGATGCGGCGACAGCACCCCCCCCCCAACCTATCCTTTTAGGAAGGCTATATACTGTTTGTTTTTCTTTGAGATGTTTTTATTTAACTGTGTGGTCATTTAGAAGGCTTACTGAATGAATATGCCATACTAACCTGCATACTCAGCATGCGTTCTTTATGAGATGTGTAATAGTACTGTTCAGGCATGAAAACGAGGCAGGGGTGAAAAAGGTGAGAAGAATATTACCCTTCTGGAAGAATTCCAGATTTTAAAGCATCAATCTGATGCATTTTGAGATGCATTTTTTTGCCAACCAACAGTGTAATATTTCAATATGCACTCATTAAAGTTAATTTGACCAGCAAAACAGTTAAAGTCCTTCTGACATTACACAATAATAAAAAGTCATAATTTTTAAAAACTAAAACGTTTTGGATCAATTTTTACTTCTTCCAACCATATGTTAAATTAAGAGTCAATGTGGATTTACATATTGCAATAATATCATAATCCTACAATGAATCATTGTGAAAACTAAACTTTACTACTTTGGCCAAGTCCTCATCAAACAACTAATAGTGGCTAAGACCTTACTATTTGAGAATATACAGATGTTTGTTGGTTTCTCCAAATACCTGAGGAAAAATGTCATTAGCACCACATAATAAAATTAATTAATTTTAATTAGAAAGGGAGCTACAGAAATTGTGGCCAAGGTATTGTATACAATTTCACATGATCACATGTTTTACTGTAGTTTTTTTTAAACTATTTGTCTTAGTCATTGTCACGTTAATCCTTGTGTTGTATTGCCTTGTCCTTCCGGGTAAAAATTGAAAATTCACTTTTTTTTCAAAAATGTTTTAAAAGGTTTTTGTCAAAAAAGCTTTCAAAGCTTTCTTTAGTCACCAAATTTATAACATTATACCTATTTTTTTTTTAGGTAATTATTTTGACTAACTAAGTTAAGATCAGAGGATGTTGAGTGGATCACAGACTGGTGTATGTTCAAGTTTAGTCATGATACTGTTTTAAAACCATTTAATTTTCTTTTTTCAAATGCTATAAAGTTGAATATAACAAACCAAAATTCAATGAAAGTTATCATTAATTTTACCTGCATATAACGTTGTATGGAACCCATAAAACATATCCATGATAATTTTCTGCAATTTGGTTGAAACCCATATGTTTTATATAAAAAACTTTTGCAAAAGGGTCAAATTTGACCCGAGGACAACACAAGGGTTAAAAGTCCATATACATTGAGGATACTTAAACATGTAGCTATTTACCACTTAAAAAAAAATTATGTTGGAACGCGAGGACGCTGACGTGAATATCGCCGCTTCACAATCCGCGAAATTGATATTTTGTTGTGTTTTCTAGTAAATTAAGTACCCCAAGTTTTAGATTAGGTGTCGGTCATTCTCAACACCTTTCTATCCCCTGCTGTGACTTATCAATTCTGGACTCTGTGCTGCTGCCAGCCTGTGTAGCGTAGCTACGTTACTCACCGTCGATCAACTGTTAGCTTCAGCTGGCTAACGTTAGCTGTCAACCTCCCGACTAACTGTTACCGCAAACTAGTGATCTAGCGAGGATTATCCCTTCAGACCACAGTGGACTTCAGTGGACTCTCCATCCAAACTCCCAACTGGACCTTCGTCTGCCACGACTGCCGGACTCTTTCAAGTACATGTACTCCCTGTCTCCGCCGATCACTTGGTAGCTTTGAGACACCTGGTCAGCTGTCAGTTTATGCCAGCTAGCTTCTGTTAGCTTCCACCGACGGCTCGCCATAGACAGTATATGGCCATAGACAGTATATAAGTATATGGCTCGCCCAGCACATCTGTGTTCGCTGCATAGAGCTCTTTTTCCCGACTTTGAAATTACGATTCCTACGCCAAGACCCGCCCTTCAATCACTACTATTGGCCAGGCGGCATCCATGCTTACGCAAGGTAACGTAACCTGATTTGTTCAGGTCTTATCCCCTGACCAATTGGCTATCCTAACCTTAACACCCCGCCCCCACCCCCCCAAAAAAAATTTGGGGGGATTTGCATGATTTACGAGAGTCTCATTTTCAGGTCGGAAAAGCCGGATTTCCAGATTTATCCGGAAGAATCACACCCCTGGTATATGCTATCAATGCCGTCAAGAGCATGCCAAACCTGTAGGTGGCAGTGTAACGAGAAGCTCAAGCCCACGTTAGCCAATCAGAATCCCGAAAATAGCAACAACAGCAACAAATCCCTTCTTCTCTCTTCTCTTCCTCACTTCCTTGGCTGCCTAAACCTCCGTTTGTCTCAGTTTACATATGCAAACGTGCAAATGAAGTTTTCCAAAATCTCCACTCTGGCCGAAGTTTTTAGAAAGAATTGTTTTCAGAGGTGAATTCTCTGTTTGCGTGTAAACGAAGGGCACAATCGAAGGGCATTGTATTTCCGTTTTTCAAAATAACTTACATTTCGAAACGTATAAAAAGCAAGATTGACACCTTTTACTTTTGTTGCACCTGTTAGAGTGGATATACTTACACTAATTACAGTCTTTTGAGTACATGGAGTTTGTTGACTTTATCAATTTCCAGCATAGATGCACTAAACATAGTCTATAATGAATCAGTGTAATTAGTCAAAATAAGTAAAAACAACAATTGGGAAACGTTTAAAGCGCCCATATTATGCTCATTTTCAGGTTCATAACTGTATTTTAAGATTGTACCAGAATAGGTTTACATGGTTTAATTTTCAAAAAACACCATATTTTTGTTGTACTGCACAGCTCTCTCTCACTGCTGCAGATCCTCTTTTCACCTGGTTTCTGTTTTAGCTACAGAGTGAGACCTCTTTTCTTCTTCTTCTTCTGTACTATCTTTGATTGCACTCGCACATGCTCAGTAGCTCAGATGTAGAGCATGTCAGCTAGCTAACTCTAGAGACAGTAAAAGAAAGCCTGTTTCTCCAACTTTGGTCAGTTACGAGACTTCTAAATGAGGGCACACATGTAAGTAGTTCTTTTGTAGATTATGGTGAACTTGTGTGTGTTGTAGCAGTGCTTTGCTATTGAGAACGACGTAGCATGCGTTAGCATTAGCGTTAGCATGCTAATGCTAACGGTTAGCATGCTAACGAGCTAACAGTTGTGGTTTGCGATTTTGAACAGCTCACTAGGAGACTGAAGGCAGGACACATTCAGAAACTGTATCTCACTCAAAACAGCATGGATGGATTTTTGTCAAAGTTTGTATGTGTGTGGAAGCACCAGAGACACAAAAGAACACCCCAAATCCCAGAAAAAGTGATTTTTTCATAATATGGGCACTTTAAGTCTGATGTAGTCATTGATTAAAAAACAAATAAAATCTATGTTATAAAACTACTATAAAAGTACAATCTTGCCTTTTTTCATCTCATCTTCCTTCATTTTAGTTGTTTTAATGAACATCATGTGTTTTAATGTAATTCAGAATCGCTTTCATTCCTGCTCCATCCACTCTAAAACAGGAATCTCTCTATTAGCTAATTGCTCTAGTTTTTCACTCACTCCATCCCGTTACCTTCTGTCCCTCTCTATCTCAGGGGGTTGTGAGGGCAATTAGGTTGTTTTACTGCTGTTCCAGTTTTACTGGCTAGGGAGCAACACTATAAACACTACTTAATACACACACGCACACACGCGAAGGTGATTTGCTTTTCTTTTACTGTATACACAACTCTGGAGTGTGTTTCTACAAAACTGGTGGTCTAGCTGGTCAAACACATACAACAACACAGACATTGTCATTAATAAAAAGTACAATAAAATCCCAGATACTATGATGCTCAGTCAAAAATACATGCATGAGACTAGTCATTCTCTCCATAGTTAATGATCTTAACAATAATAATGTCAACGGGTCCTTGGTGGAGAGGGTGGACAGCTTTAAGTACCTTGGTGTCCACATTCCCGAGGGTCTGACCTGGGCGCTGCATACTGAATTAGTGGTTAGAAAGGCAAACGAGGACACTGTCTTAGAATACAGCAGATACAGTACTGATCCACAGGGGTGTCTTGTAATGATGAGTGGCGCACACAAACATCCAGTACAGATGAACACATGAGCGCAAAACAGAGGCCCGTAGAGACATTCACAGCTAAAAGCAGAGCCTGCAGACATGCAACACCAGCACATTCCCTGTCTTTCACAAAGACACACGCACACACAAACTGACACACAGAGATTCACAAGACAAGATTCAACAAAGAGATCCTTGGTCCACAGGCTCTGCCCCATAGCTGTGAATTTCCTCCATAGTTCTTTAAATGTGTGTAACTGCATGAGAATATCTCCGTCTCATAAAGCTGAAAAGAAATCTGTGACTGTTTTCACGTTCCAAAGGTAACACTGACCTTCCTGAGGAATTGGAGCCAAGAAGATGAACTTTCACAGACAGCATGGCACTTCAGAAATGTTCTCACTCAGCCTAATAAGAAGACACCTGAAGAGAAGAGATAGCGTGTGTGTGTGTGTGTGTGTGTGTGTGTGTGTGTGTGTGTGTGTGTGTGTGTGTGTGTGTGTGTGTGTGTGTGTGTCTATGTGAGTCATTTTGGTACCATTCAAATTAAAAAGTATCCTTCAAAAATCTCAAATCTCTCTCCCCTCCACATGTGTTCTGAATCCCATCCTATCCAATCTGGTTAAGGAACATCTCCCAGCTGTCACCTCACTCATTACAAAAGGTCATCAACTCATCCTTCAGCTCTGGTTCAGTACCCCAAACACTCAAACTTGCTGCTGTCACCCCCATCCTTAAAAAAAACAAACCTGGACACAACCCTGATATTATGAGCAATTTCTGGCCTATCGCCAATCTTCCCTTTTTATCAAAAATACTGGAATGTGTTGTTGCCTCCCAACTCAGTGCCCACCTCATCTCCAACAACCTGTTCAAACCATTTTAATACCGTTTCCACTCACAGCACAGAAACAGCCCTCCCTAAAGTCACCAACAACATCCTCCTCCTGTGCTTTGAGTCCTTACTCAACATTACTGGTACCGCCCTCTCCTGGCTAAGGTCATATAGACAACAATTCAGCAACATCAACAACTGCACCTCCTCTGTCCCAAGCACCCCCAGGGATAGAAGCTTGGTCTGTTCATGCTCCCCCTAGATAACATCACATGCCGTCATGATCTCCGCTTCCACTGCTACGCCGATGACATCCAGCTCTACATTTTCACCAAATCCATCACCACTGCAACTCAATCCACTCTAATCAACTGCCTTAGTGAAATTAAATCATGGATGCAAACCAACTTCCTCATACTTAACTGTGACAAATCCGACATGATCATCAGCGGTCCTAAATACCTCACCAAAACCACTCACAACTTCTGCCTCACCATCGATAACTCCACTCTGTCTCCCTAAGTGTTGTATAAATATAATTAATATTAGTTACATTTGTATTTAGAGATCAATATATTGTGTGTGTGCCTTTACAAAATTTCCCTAAAATTACATATGCATAAAATTGAAATACGTGTGTGTGTGTGAAAGAGAAAGAGAGAGAGAGAGAGAGAGAGAGAGAGAGAGAGAGAGAGAGGAGACAGACTGGCTGACTGAGGCTGAAGGTAAGTGTTGATAATAGCAGTATTGTAGCGGTTAGAGATAAAGACGAAGAGACAGGGAGTGTTTTTCTCGTCTTTCGAGTGAACTGTAGATTAATGAGCTTCTTTGAGTAACCTTCCTCTGCTGCTGCTCCAAAAACTGCTTTTCTCAAACGTAAATATACACACACCAACACTGAACATACAAATAGGAAACACAATGAGACAGATTTCTTTGTTAAAAAAATGTTTTAAATTATATTGAAATCATTGCATAAAGAAGAGGGGAGAAGATTCAAACCAGACTTCACTAAATAATTTCATTGCCCTTTGGGGAGAATAGGTAATTTATTAACTTTCCCCAGCTGGTTCGGTGTTGGGCAGTCTTCTTTGCTTCCTCCTTCCAGGATGATGTTGTTTGCACTTCACTAAATCACTGGCAGTTTATTTTGACAGCATCATTATATAATTAAACCTACCTCCCAGTTCAAAGGAACCCTAAATTTGAAAAAGTACTAAAGTACACATACAAGTGAGACAGCCTGCCCCTCAATGATACGCTGTGCCTGAGTTCAAGGCTGTAAGAAAGATGCAAGGAAAGAACCCTGAAGATGATTTCTTTAGTTTGAACAGAACTAGTCAGGCTGTTGCACCAGTGCAGCTGGAATTAATATCTGGGTCTGTGTGCGTATGTGTGTGTTGAAATACCCCTGCTCAAGTACTAGCTGCTCTTTTGTTGGCTTGGCCCAAGTGTACACATACACAGACATAACATTCATACACAAACAACCACCCAAATGCATACAGATGTGAATACATGCACACTGATAGAAATGCATGCATACACTCTCAAAAAGCGCTAACACCTACAAGCCAGAAGCCAGACAGACGCTTTTTTTCTAACTCAAATTAACGCATCACTAACTTACTCTGTGGGACCGCTTAATGAGCTGACAATGACCAGAATGAGAGAAAGGAAGAAGAGTGAGAGAAGAAAAGTGAATTTAAAATGTCCCTGCAGACAAGGAAGGATATTATGCCCATTCAACAGTCATGAACAACAAAATGTTCCTGGCCAATTTTCCTGTAAAAACAACAGCAACGTTGACTAAAATTAATACAAAATTGACATCTACGTAAATCACACCAATGTCTCCATTTAGTTGGTTTATTTATAAGAATGTAGCAATCATGTTCTATTCTCTGATTTTCCAAATGAGTGAATATGAGGCATCTTCATTAAGTATAAATCAAGAGAAGAAAGGTAAATCATAGCCAGCCTAGTGCTAAAAGATGAGACAAAGTGTGTGGTATTATTGGCATCACTAGGTCATCATTTAATGAGCAAAATAGAAAACTGATGTTATTGTTAAAATGCCAGCCACTCACTCAGTGTGAATCACAGTCTGTAATGATAAACAGTAGCACTGTTTTAGCATTTGTAGGTGTGTGTGGGTGTTTTCAGGGAACAGAAGGAAAGGTTAGTAGACAAGAAACTGATTGAAATGAGAAAAGTGTAACTCAAGTAAACTTGAGCAAAAGTAAGCGTTAGGAACAACTGGTTAGTCAAAATAAGGAGGGGAGGTTAAAGTATGTCAAACTGAGAGATTCACATATTCTACTGGCACATTCAAATTCTGTTTACCGCACGGTGGCGGTTCTATTTAACGTAAGTGAGGCAGTTTTAAACACGTAGAAAATGTTGTGAAACAGAACTAGTTAAGTTTAGGCAAGAAAAATACTGAGTGTTAGTAAAACATCAGGGATTAGTTTTAATGAGTCACATAAAACTACTAAAACGAAGATGTAACATGACGTCACGGACTAAGATCCGTAAAAATCATATGTAAAACTCGGTTAATTTCAAGTTGACAGTAGACTTTTGGTTTCACATGGGACACAAACCCCAGTCTCCTGAGTGAAAGTTCAGTGTTCTCTACACGTGTTGATGTCAACATTGGCATACTGCACAGGCATCAACACTGCTACATGTAGCTACATGCAATAATATCAGGGAAACCTACATTTTTCTCCACAACTTCAGATCATAGTCCTATTGTAACATGTTTGGTTGTGTACTTTTGGGTTAAGAAGCCTAATTGGTGACTTTTTGCTGCTATAATTAATAATTACTTAATTCCACTGCTACATCTAGCTACATGTTAACGTTAGGGAAACCTGTGATCTTGGTTGCCGATGTTGTTAATTTCTCCCCAATTTCGGATCACATTCCTGCTGAAACATGTCCAGTTGTGTAGTTTTTGGTTTAGAATCCTTAATTGGTCATTTGTCAAGATAAAAAGTGCTGCTACACTCAGTCTCCGGCTGCAATGACAGATGGTACCAGAGTTATCTTGTAGCAGGGATAAAATAACCGTCTGTTAAACGGTGTTGTAGCCCAAGTGTTGACACCTGCGCAGTAAACCTGTGTTGACGTTGACACGTGTAAGGTGCGATGTACTGTAGCATCTACCAACCTGCCTCCATTCACAGAATTTGGTGCTCTGATACTTTGTCACCTCACTTCCTCGTTTGCTCTCGCGATAATTACTACAGCCACGAGAGGTCGCCGCCTGAGAGAAACGTAATTGTCGGTCGATATAAGCTACTTGCATGATCGACCCATATGGTCGTTTTCTGGGTGAGGATGGGCACATAGCACTGCAAAGCCTCGCATAAAATATTTGACTTTGCAATTGTCTCACACACTGGAAAGTCACAACAGTATTATATTCGAACAGAAAACTAAAGCATCCCCTCAAAGTGCATGGCACGATCAAGTCTGGCTTTGTTGTCCTAGATGTTGATGTTGTGTACCACAGTAGCTTCCTGCTGGGCAGGAAAGGACACATTCATGTTTATTCACACCACCGTTTGGAGGAATAACACAGAAATAAAGTGCGTTAATTTAATGTGTGCGTGTGTGCACCGAATACATATACACACAGAAAGCACTTACTATGCTTAAGACATTCTTATTCGGTCGATGCAAACACTAGACACATGCACTCTGATGGAAAACTGATAACAAGAGTTTGATGACCACCTCAGTATGTTAAAACGCTCCCTCACACAAATGCACACACAGTTCTATACAAACATTTCCTCCCTGGAAAGCTATGTTTATACTCTGTCAGGTGCTGGGAAGAAGCAGCCCACATTTCATCTAATCTAAATAAGGTTTTATCGCTAATCTGCAGTAGCTGCAGCAGGAATGCAGAATTAGATTGGATAGAGAGTAAACTTTCTTGTCAGATATGATAATCTTCTGTTGTACAAGTTGGATTAAATGATTTTGAGTTAACTGCACAGTGGGGTTGTGGATTCGACCAGCCATTTCTGCTCGATTAAAACTATACATTTCTTTTTGCTATATGGCACTTCTGAAAGTCTGAAGAAAGACTATCACGAGCTGTACATTTATAGTACATGACACATTCTGTTCACACTCGAGCTGCATTAGATATCAGTTTCATTTAAATGTAGAGGTTATGACGGCTGTGATTGCCCTTGTTCCTCCCACACACCAATTAAAGGGCACTTTACATGAGTCATAATTCCTTTTTTTCAATCCTGTCTTTTTACCTGATCAAGTAGGATTACTTTAAGCCCTCACTTGAAGATGATTCTGTTATAGGAATAACTGCTGTTGTTATTCTTCTTGTCAATCTGCCATGTTGCTGCTTGATAAGATATCACACTGCTTAAACTAGATCATTTAGACTTTGTTCTAAATCCCCTAAAGCCCCTGAAATGAATCAACAGTTGTGTTAGGGGAGCTATGATGGGTCCAACCGGCCGTTATAGAAATAGCTATGACTCAAAACTTCACTATGATGGAAATATCTGTATCTGCATAATTGATGATAACACCACATTTAAATTACTTGACATAACTCTAGCTAACAATGCTTCACATAAGAATAGTCACACTGCGTTCCCTTCGGCCACTGTTTGACAAAGTCTGTGTGTGGGGGTGTATTTATATTTTAAAACAATACAATCACATTTCAAATGGAATGATTTATTTTGTTAGGTGCCAGCATATGTTTAGAAATGTGTTCACATAAAACAAGACACACCCGAAAACCAGGAAATGGCATTTCAGAATAAATAACATTGCCCTTACGTGCGCATAGGTGGCTGTGTGTGTGTGTGTGTGTATGTGTGTATGTGTGTGTGTGTGTACACTATTAGCAGTGTAGAGAGTGTCCTTCCTAATCTGCTTTCCCCTAATTAAAAGCCTGAGACTAAATGGACCAGCACTGGAGCTGTCTGCTGGGGAAATTAAAAAACGAGAGATGTTTAGAGGACAGAGGGAGGTGGCAGAGCACAGATGGACAGAGGGACGTAGGATGAAAGGCATTGAGGATGGAGCGGAACAATGGGAGGGGAGTAGGGTTGGGTATCGTTTGGTTTTTTTTGGTTCCGGTGCTAAATCGATACTTTTAAAACGGTTCCGGTGCCTAAACGGTGCCTGAATCGGTACTTTTCAATAAAGTAAAAAAAAAAATAAGGGTAGTAAACAACAGTCAGTGACTTGTTTATTGCTAAGGACATGGTCAAAATTAAAGATTTAATAATAATGTAATAACTATAACAATAACTAAGTAATTTCACCAGTAAATTGCTGTTGAACCCCAGATGGGAAAAGGGTATTTTACAATTACTGTGAATGCACCACGAGGCTACCTGTTTTAAGTGAATGCACCGTCTGTGTTGTTTAATTCCGACAACGGCAGCTGCAAGTGAACGCACCGTCTGTGTTGTTTAATTCCGACAACTGCAGCTGCAAGTGAACGCACCGTCTGTGTTGTTTCATTCCGACCATATAAACATACTGTATATCTATGAATTGCGAAAACGGCAGCTGCTGGTGCGGAGAGCAGACTGTTACATCCCGCTGTTGAAGTCCTCCACAGTGAAATACAGTCACACTTTACACTGTTTAACGTTAGCTGTCAACATTTTACCGGTGTTTAATCCAGCTGCTAGCTAAATGTAGGCTAACGTTACATGCTGTCAGGTGTAGTGTAAAGTCAAGCACCGAAATGAGGCACCGAAATTTTCGATCTTATTCGGTCTCGTTACTACCGTTTACGTCGGCACCGGTACCCAACCCTAGAGGGGAGGGAGAAGGAGGTAAAGGATTGTGAGAGTCTGAGGTTGAGAGAGAGAGAGAGAAGCAGATAGGAGGAGGCGTAAGGGGACAAAAGGTACGGAGGAGGAAACAGAGATGATAGAGGAGGGAAGAAGGACTGGAGGGAAAAGGGATATGAAAATATGATGTTGGAAGAGTTGTGGGGTTATGAAAAATACATGTGAGGAAAGAGAAAGAAGGAAGAACTAGATCCAAGAAAAGGTGGAAAAGTCAGAAAAAAAAACATATATAATGGGACAAAAGTTATAACAAGACTTAGGGCCCTATCTTGCACTCAGCGCAATTGCCTTTGTACACTGACGCATGTATCATTCCTATTTTGCACCTGACGCACAGCGGACTTTTCCCTCCACAGACGCACGTCGGTAAATTAGGGAATGTATTTGCGCTCCCGGGGACGGTTCAGCAAAAAGAGGAGGCGTGTTCCGGCACAAATGTTCCCTGGTGCTATTTTGCAGTTTCAGAAAACAATTCCGCCACTGACCAGGAAAAACCTGGTCTAAAGTCGTTATTCAGATGCTGAATTTTGGTTTAGATTTTAGGGGCGCAAGCTTGGCCATAATGTAACGTGTGCACAATGCGCACACACTTTGCTTCTTTCATCTACACGGACGCATGCAGTTCCTATTTTTGCAAACCATACATAATTACAAGGGAAAATATTACTGAAAATGCGCTTCAGGTGTTTGGATAAATCAGCAGGCACTTTACAGTACAGTCCTCAAAAAGTTGCAGCATTCTTTGTGGCTTGTTGTGTTTTACACAACATTTCCATGAATCATGGATGTGTTGATGACATAAATGAGGAAATATTAGAGGACTTAAGGAGACGTGATGTTGAACTACGGCGGGATTGGACCCTCCGGCGGAATCTGGTCCTGGAGTGGCGATGCGCTCCTGGTGGAGCGGGTGGACGGAGATGGAGTTGGGGGAGGAGGAAGGGGCACAACAGGAGCAGGTGGTGCGTTTGGAGGCCCACGCTCCATGGCTGCAGCAATCCTCTCCAGACTGTGGAGATGTGCCCGAGAGGCCGCAGCAACATCGCTGCCCGGTCAAGACAGGCATGTATTACTTTTCCGCATCCCGGACAACTCCCGCTGGCGTGCGCCAGGCAAATCCACCGTTATAATAGCAATCCACCATGGAACAAGCGCGCCTGCTCTTAAAGGGAATGTGAGATGACGCTCCGATTGGTTTATTGCACGTTACGCCCAAACCACACCTAGCTACTTCAGACCAACCCATTTAAGATTTGCGTCATTTATCCCGCAAGTATAATAGCAACAGCGCCCGAGATCCGCCCACAAAGCTACTTGCGTTTCACATTTGATACTTGCGTTTCAGATCGTTAAAATAGGGCCCCAAGAGTCAATGGCCATGCAAGCAGCTCTGGGGAGGTTTTACTTTCATTTTGAACATCGTCATATAATATTTACCAGGTTCACAATCTTAGTTTAGCATGAGCTAATCATTCAAGTCAAATTGCAGCTGAAGCTGATGGGAATTTCATTACTTAAGCAGGTATTTGGTCCTGATGAGCAAAAGTCAGTAGTAAAATAGAAGTGTTTGTGTACAAACACAGCAGTAAACTGTCTATGCTGAATCATCATTGTCACTGACCACATCAGTGGCTTTCAGCAGTGGAGCTCCCCTCACTGGTGACTGGGAGTGCCGCTAAAAGCTCAGCTGTGATTCACAGTAAATTACTTCCAAATCAAAAGATTATTAAAAGACTGCAAAAACCACAGAAACAATCATGATGTGATAACTGTCGCAAATAAGTGGCTGCTGAGCTATTAACCTCATGTGCAGTGCTTGTATAGGCAGAGTTTTCTAAAACTGAACTGAATACAGCCTGAATCAGCACTGAGCGTCATGGTCGTATGAACTGTGGTACATTCGCTTACTGTTGTACACAATTAAATACATTTGAACGGTGATGTGATGACTTAGAACAGAAAAAAGGGAACAAAGTGCATAGCCAGTGGCAACAAATGTTTCAACTAAACTGAGCGAAATGATTCAGTCAGCAAAGTGACTCATAATGTATACTATAATATGATTCATCCTCTAGGGACCTTGAACATCTGGAGAAAATGTCACACTTAGGGCACCTGGCTAGCTCACCTGGTAGAGCAGGTGCCCATATATAGATGTTTACTCCTTGACACAGCAGCTGCAGTTTCGACTACACCCTGTGGCCCTTTGTTGCATGTCATTTCCCCTTTAATGTTTTCAGCTGTCCTATGTAAATAAAGGCCTAAAATGCCCCAAAAATAATCTTAAAAAAAAAAAATGAATAAATCAATTAATTTGTTGTCAAGGCATTGCACTCTGAACCAAAAAAGTCAACCTGCTGGAGGCACTAAAGAAAAAGTCAGAGGATCACCAAAGTCATTTTGAGTTCATCCTCTGGAAACCATGAACGTCTGAACCCAATTTCTTTGCAATCCATCCAACAGTTATTTCAGCCTGGATATAAGTGGTGGGCAGACCAACGTTGCCATCTTGTTCGGCAAAAAAGACATTAAATGCATCCTCAATCAATGGAAGAGACAATATATATAAATAAACAAAAGTTTTGTTTTAGGAAAAGAAAAGACTGAGATCCAAAGAAAGTCAAATGTTACTGAATGAAAGGCTTTCTGTCTTCCACTTCAATATATTTCCACGTACAAAACAGTTAAAACAAGCCAGATAACTAGATGATGGAAGTACTTGGATTCAGATTTGATCAAAGACACAAAATATGCGTGCAAGGCCTCTGGAGTTGCTGCAGAGAATTTTTGCCCTGCAGCACAAAAATCTAAATTCTGAAGGATGCTGTCTTATTATCTATACTAAGCTTTGCATCCATAAAAAAACAGGGATAGAGGGGATAATAAAAGGGGAGAGGGAAAGAAAGAAAAAGGGGTGATTGAAGAGAGCAAGAGATGAAAAGACAGAATAGATAAAGACAGAGAATATATGAATGCAAGACAAGAGTGTTTGATCATCCCAGCTGAATCAGCAGTGTACTTTAGCTGAATGTAGATACACTCGATGCTCATACTCTTGAGTTTGCATTAATTTATATGCATCACTCCATCCTTCTCTCTATCACTCAGACATAACTTGTCTTTTTCTACTCCTTAGTCTGTGTCTATATGCCAGACAGTGTCTTTCTCTCTTTCTTACACATGCCCATATTCTCCCTTTTGCCTCCACACAAAGAAAACCATCCAGATATGATTACTTATTCCCCTCTGTGGAAAAAATTGACAAAAAATGATTTACCCCCCTGCTTGACTGTAAGAATAGGAGTATACCGTAAAATGTAATATACACTAAGTGAATGTAAGTGGGTGCTTTCATTCAGAGTGCCTGAAGGTGCAGTGAGTGAAATGGCAGTACCAGCCAGCGTTTGGACTGGCAAGCAATACATCTCCTTTAGCTGAGTGTGACTGCATGCAAGAAGGATTTCACCATCTTTATTTACAGTATGTATTTATTTTGTGCCAATCATATTGCTCTACAAGCCGGAGGGGAATGAATAATTAGCTGATAAATGATTGGAATATGAACACTAGCAGTTGTTGCCCAGTTTGTTTGCCTCGGGGGTGGGACACAACAAAAGAGTATCAATCTTTCCTATTATTTAGCAACAGTTTGGGCTTAGGCCAAGAGAAAAAAGTAATTCATATTACTCTACATGTTCAGTAAATTACATTCTTCTTCTTACAGTATATCCATTCTTTTCTATTTGTTTCTTAAATGTGTATACCCCTAAGATAATTTAACTTGCATAAAATTATAATTAAACTACATTTGTAAATTCATTATATATTAAAATACAGTAAAATTAGTAATATCATAAAAATGAAGGACAACAATTTGTCCAAAGTACCAGATGCTGTGCTAAATAAAAAAATGACAGTATGTGTGTCTTACTTTTCTCAGCAGACATTTAAGAAACACTTTTCTCTATAACACGTTAAGCATTTTCAAGGAACAGTATTTTTGATTTGTATGCCCTTACAAAACAAACGTATATTGCAATATACTAGAATGTATCTTGCAATACATTAGAAAATATATTTCAATATGTGAGAAACTTCCTCATATATTTGAAAATATATAGCAATATATGGATGGACAACCTATTTCTATATATTAATTAATATATTTTAAAACGCATTGATGTGCAAACAAAACTGTATTACATTATTGCATGTATGTTTATTGAAAAAAAAAAGAGTTAAGCAATTAATAAGCTCATGCATAGGTTTACAGAGCCAAATCACAATATAGTCCAAATCACATTTTTGCATGAAATTCATTATATTTTACATTATATAGCCATATGGATGGACCATATATGGCTGTGTATTGATTCATACAGTATATTGTAAAATGTAGATGACAGAGTATTATAAATTAAATCATCATTAACAGCAAAATTACATTTTTTCTTTGTGTCC
This sequence comes from Perca fluviatilis, assembly GCF_010015445.1. NCBI lineage: Eukaryota > Metazoa > Chordata > Actinopteri > Perciformes > Percidae > Perca > Perca fluviatilis. Next base: position 27,500,018 of record NC_053113.1, on the reverse strand, counting down.
ACCTTTGCACCGCGCAAACATCTTGCGCATACGCATAACGGTTCGTGCCGGCAGCACACACAAGCCTGTCTATGACACAAGCCACTGTCTGTGCGTGCCTCAGCGGCAGAGGTGTATAAAGTACTAGAGACCCATACTTGAGTAAAAGTACAAGTGCTCTATCAAAAAAGTGACTTGAGTAGAAGTAGAAGTGCTCTTTAAGCACAACACTTAAGTGGAAGAACTAAAGTATTCAACATTTTTTGTACTTAAGTATTGCAAGTAGTTTATTTTAAAATATACTACTCAAGTACTAAAAGTAATAGTACAAGTATTGTGTTATGTAGTTAAAAAGCAGTTTTGAATATCATTTTGTTGGAGTTCAACATTTTACTTGGTATTAAGATGGAGCATTACAGGCAGTCACAAGTTGTAAATTGCTGGATATGAAGGAAGTTTCTGAAATAAACCCCAAAAGGTACATGTAATGTCACAGCTGTTATAACTACTATAACAGTGGGTTGATGTAGTGGAAAGTTAGCAAGCTAGCAGAATACAGATAAACTAGCAGCTTCACATCACAGGGTCAAACATTCAGATAAACTAGATCAGCTTCACATCACAGGGTCAAACATCCAGATAAACTAGATCAGCTTCACATCACAGGGTCAGACATCCAGATAAACTAGATCAGCTTCACATCACAGGGTCAAACATCCAGATAAACTAGATCAGCTTCACATCACAGGGTCAAACATTCAGATAAACTAGATCAGCTTCACATCACAGGGTCAGACATCCAGATAAACTAGATCAGCTTTACATCACAGGGTCAAACATCCAGATAAACTAGATCAGCTTCACATCACAGGGTCAAACATTCAGATAAACTAGATCAGCTTCACATCACAGGGTCAGACATCCAGATAAACTAGATCAGCTTCACATCACAGGGTTAAACATCCAGATAAACTAGATCAGCTTCACATCACAGGGTCAAACATTCAGATAAACTAGATCAGCTTCACATCACAGGGTCAAACATCCAGATAAACTAGATCAGCTTCACATCACAGGGTCAAACATCCAGATAAACTAGATCAGCTTCACATCACAGGGTCAAACTTCCAGATAAACTAGATCAGCTTCACATCACAGGGTCAAACATCCAGATAAACTAGATCAGCTTCACATCACAGGGTCAAACATCCAGATAAACTAGATCAGCTTCACATCACAGGGTCAAACTTCCAGATAAACTAGATCAGCTTCACATCACAGGGTAAAACGGTTAACATTCAGGACTCATTTCAGACTGAAACAACTCAACAACTCCAGTAGAGTACAGATACAGCCTTTTAGTACTTAAGTAGAGTAGAGAAGTAGTTCTACTTCGTTACTACTCGTTACGCTCAGCGGTGAGAGGAGACAATAAGAAAAAAAATGAAGTTTGCGCTAGTGAGCTGGTCTTAGGGGAAGGATGAAGATGCTCTCAGTATAGTCCCTGTAAATTGGATCGTAGACTTTGATCCTGAAAACTCTAAAAAGGAGTATCTTATCGAGTGCCACAGTATCGGTGGCAAGAGGCCTACTAATGGGTGGCTGGTTGAACCAGCACACATTTTGCAGTTGGCAGGCAAGTACATAGCTTATTTCTTTTTTTTGCTTGGTTAGTCATGCAACATTAATCATGATAGCAATTATCCTGTTGAGATTTTTGCATTATTGGCCTAGTAACGTTCGCTGTATGAATTTTTAATTAGCAGTGAAACAAACACTTATTTTAAAAGTCATAAATTGAAGAATGTCAGCTAAGATTTGGATATAAGATTTGGAGATTTAATAAGAATACTTAACTGTCACAGTCAACATTGTTAGCCAACATTGTACAGTGAAAATTTGTTATGGGTTTGGTGTGTTTTGTCTTATTTTGGTAATCTGTTTTTTCTGTTTTGTATTTTTGCTCAGTTTCCTGTTTTATTTTGACAGTCTTGTTTTCTGTATTGTCTTGTCTTTGTTTTACTTCCTGTGTTTCCCTGCCCTTGTCATTGCCCTAATGTGTTTCCCAGCCTTGTGCCACCTGTCTTGCGTTTCCTCGTTAGCCTCTGTATTTAGTCTTGGTGTTCACCTTATCCTGCGTCAGATCAGTGTGTGTCTTGTCGCCTGTTTGTGGTCCTTGTGTTCCTGTTTTTTTCGTCTCCTGTCTCTGAGTTTTGTGTTAGTTCTCCCTGTGGTCTCTGTGCTCTGGTTTTGTTATCCAGCTCTGTTTTCCCTTTTTGCATTTTTTGACTACCTCAGTTTTTACTCCTTGTGTTGTTTCTTGCATTTTCCTTATTTTGGATTCCTGCTGGTTTGTACCCTGGACTTTTGTGTTTTGGAATAAATCTTCACATCAACTTTGTCCCGCCTGCCTTCCTGCTCTCTGCCTTTGGGTCCTCAACTTCCCTGAACCATAACAAAATTAAGTCTTGTGTGTATCTGCGCATCCCTACCAGCAAACCAGTTTGCCATTTTCTGAGCACATTATGTGTACATAAGCTTCAGATGGAACCATGGTGACATGCCTTTCATTCTGTTTGTTCTCAGGTCAATGTCCCTTCAGCTGCTGCTTTTGAAATAAACCTCATTCAATTAATGTGAACTGTATTGATGTCTTATTCAATCTATTATATTTTGATATATATAACTGACATTGTACATTATATTATTTCATATTTAACATGTATACAATATATAAAATGATAATTATATATAATATATTATTTAATATCAATCAATATATCTAAGACATATATGTTCCCATATAAATCTGATTATATTATCTTGTACATTAAAGTATATTATCTCATAATTTTACATATATATTTACATATATACAATGCCTCTTCCAATATATAATCTCATATAATGTGGGACATATTTCAATATACATAACAATATATTACATAATATAACAATATGTATTTATTCAGTATATGAAAATGGCAATAATTGCAATATTTTCCCATATATTGCAATGTATTGCAATATTTAACTTACATATATAATATATTATTATATAATACATCATATAATATATTACTTTGTAAATTTCACAATATATGAAGACATGAAATATATTGTCACATCATATATTGAGAAATATATTTTTGTTGCGTAAGGGTGGTATTGTCAGGGTGGCGCAGTGGCTCAAGGTCAGAGGTCTGTGCTCTCTGAGTCCCATTCTAGTTAGTCATGTATCATTGCTATGGACCAATTTGGTCAAGATATCTTCCTGCCTTTTACAGTTTGGCATACTCGTGAGGAAAATAATCACTAATTGTCCAATGTGTTGCTCCTCTATTGGTGTAATGTGGAAGCCCAATCACATTCAAAAATCTCATTTACAATGATCAATTATATCCCTGCAATAATGGTGCACTATAGGCATAATATAGTTCAAAGCACATTCAAGGCATATGGAAGGCAGGTCATAGTAATATGTCACTCCCTTTCTTTGATATTGCACTGTACCATGTTGTTGTATTTGTATAATCCATTTTAAGGGTGGAGACTAGCACCCTATTGGACTGGGTGCAGTAAGCATTGGTCAAAACTACTGTTGAGAGAATCTTAACAACCATAATTCAGAATCTGAAAAGATACGAGAAATGTCAGCAGTGATTCCCAAAGAGAGCTCAATGTCAGCCAATTCCCTGTACTTTCCTGTACTGAAGTCAGCATTCACCTGCAGTTTTAAGCTTGTTCACTTCGAAGTTGTTGATATATGAGGTACCCACTCCTCTACTCTACGTGGTCATCAGAGTGCTGCCATGGTGACTATTTGGGTAGCAGTGACCTAAATGTGAGAGAAGTTGGCCTTAGAGAAGATCATTACTGTAAAAAATCTAGCAGAGACAAAAACAATGCATTTAAACCACCAACTGATTCAATAGGGGAGCCCAGTGGTCAACAGTAGCTCCCTGCTGTGAATATACTGTTGAAGACTTTCCCTTGAAAAATAAATTTTAAAGAAATGTTAAACTAAATGCAAATAAGGTCACTGACCTGTTTCCACTAAACCCCAAAAGAGGAATACAGGATTTAAGAATAATTCTTCAGAATAATTGGAGAGCATGTAGGGATGGTGCAGTGCAGTCACTTTTCCTATGCATATTTTTGCTTTTAGTTCAGCAATTCAACTTGACAAGATTAGTTACTCAACATATGCCGTTTTATTACTTACTGTAAAAATATTCTTTATTTTATTACATTTTCATTCTTTTTTAAACTCTGATTATTCCTTTATGGTCTGTAAGTGTTGTCTCTAATACCAAATCAATCCATCTTTAATGCACAATTGAATTGAATAAGCTATTGTTAGTCGCAGTTAGTCAATCAATCCAACAAAAGTGTGTATGTCATTGTAGGCAATAAAGAGTTTGTGGCCACATAAACAATGCATTTCAGCTGCTCTCACTGAACTTATGTTGCAGAAATATTGCAGTCGACTGAGACTGCATTCCTGACTGTAAAACTGATTCAAAAGGTGGAGAGAATATAGCATCGTTGTAGGTGTCAGGTGATTAACATCTTATACACATTCACTCTCTGTCATAAATATATATATTTTCCACACTATAAAGAAAATGTGAGTCAATGCATTTCTTATTGCAACATTTTGTTGATTTGATTTCTTTAGGCTAAAAGATGGGAGTGACTGTTCATTCTCAAAGTAGATGACAGTGCAGTATATTCCCTTCCTTGAGAATATTTTAAATAGTTTAAGAGTGAATTGAATGGATGCCCTTCAGGTTTGGCTGGATTTTGTAAATTTATACATCAGGGAATCCCACACCCCATACAATCCTGACTCCTCAGATGCATTTTCAGTAAACAGAACTGTACACAGCTTTGAGAGAGAATGAGAGAGCTACATAAAAAGAGAGAGAAACGGAGACTGAGTCCTTGTCTAAATGTATGTCCTTGTCTGAGCCTCCTCAGCCCGTGTGTGTGTGTGTGTGTGTGTGTGTGTGTGTGTGTGTGTGTGTGTGTGTGTGTGTGTGTGTGTGTGTGTGTGTGTGTGTGTGTGTGTGTGTGTGTGTGTGTGAGCAATGATTAGGCTATCCTGTCACGCAATATGCTAAATATCTCTGCAGACCACCAGTGAAGCACAAGGTTTAACGGGCCATTGGAGGCTACTTGACATTTCTGATGCTTATTTTTTTCAACTGCAGGGAATGACAAACACAATAGATGCCCCCCCCTCCCCACACACACACAGTCAGCAGGAAGTGCAGGATATCTTTTGTTGTTTTTCATGTTTAGCAAACTCAGCACATGTACAAAACACAAAATACAGAAATACACAACAGAATGTGTAAATAAAGTTGGCTGATTGATTTAACAGTCAACTAATTATTCAAACTTCTCAGCCAACTTCTCAGAAGAGTTTATCAGACACACGATTGTGCAGTCCCATTCATTAATTTACTGTAGAAGTAGGCTTGACTATCGGTTATAGGGCCCTATTTTAACGATCTGAAACGCAAGTATGAAACGCAAAACGCAAGTAGCTTTGCGGGCGGATCTCGGGCGCTGTTGCTATTATACTTGCGGGATAAATGACTCTTGCGCCCGACGCAAATCTAAAATGGGTTGGTCTGAAGTAGCTAGGTGTGGTTTCGGCGTAATGTGAAAATAACCAATCAGAGCGTCATCTCACATTCCCTTTAAGAGCAGGCGCGCTTGTTCCATGGCGGATTGCCATTATGACGGCGGATTTGCCTGGCGCACGGCGCAAAGCTGTCCGAGATGCGGCAAAGTAATAAATGCCTGTCTTAAACCAAATGTCCAAACGGACCACCTGCTCCTGTTGTGCCCCTTCCTCCCCCACTCCATCTCCGTCCACCCGCTCCACCAGGAGCCGCGATCGCATTACTCCTGGACCAGATTCCGCCGGAGTGTCCAATCCCACCGTAGTTCAACATCATGTCTCCTTAAGTCCTCTAATATTTCCTCATTTATGTCATAAACACATCCATGATTAATGGAAATGTTGTATAAAACACAACAAGCCACAAAGAATGCTGCGACTTTTTGAGGACTGTACTGTAAAGTGCCTCCTGATCTATCCAAACACCTGAAGCGCATTTTCAGTAATATTTTTCTTTGTAATTATGTATGGTTTGCAAAAATGGGAACTGCTGCGTCCGTTTAGATGAGAGAAGTGTGCGCGTTGTGCACACAATACATTATGGCCAAGCATGGCCCTAAAATAGCATCTGAATAACACGCTACTGACTTTAGAAACGGGTTTTCCTGGTCAGTGGCGGAATTGTTTTTCTGAAACACCAGGTAACGTTTCGCGCTTCGAACACTTTTTTTCTTTTTGCTCTGAAACGCCCCCGGGAGCGCAAATACATTCCCTAATTTACCGACGTGCGTCTGTGGAGGGAAAAGTCCGCTGTGCGTCAGGTGCAAAATAGGAATGATACATGCGTCGGTGTACAAAGGCAATTGCGCTGAGTGCAAGATAGGGCCCATAATGTCAATATCAGTTAGACACTCTTACTAGTCAGCTAAATTATGCACAGTGTGTGCACTTTATAAATCATGATGATACACTGGCCAAGTTAAATCAGACAAGTTAAACTTAAAGCCTAAAGGGTCATACATACACATTTTTAGTGTCATAACCTCCGGTGCCTCATGAATCAGTGCAGACAACATACAGCTCCATAATGGGAAAATATGCAACAAAACCTCAATATGGAAAGAAAAGGCTTCTTTCCACGTGTCTGTATTTTCTTTTACAAAATTAGCCATCTGTTATTAAAACGCCTTTTGTGTGTTTTTTTGCACTTGACTTCCAACTCTGAATTCCCTATTCACTCTTTATACCAATCTCTTTATAACAATGTACAAAAACCCATGTCCCCACACCTTTTCATATATTACCCTGCTTCCATTTATTCAAAATTAAAGAGGCTCCTGGTTTAAGCTTAAAACTACTATTCCCCTTTGTTCCCCACACTGAAACCATTAATCAACACTTTTAATTAACCCAATTACTTGCACCTATGAGTGCTGCCTGCCCCTCGTGCTGCTAATGCCAACATCCGACCCCCACCTTCTCCACCACCACCGGAATGCCTACAGATTCTGAGTAATGATGACTATGCTGTACGAGTATGTTGCTGAATATTTTGGGGGTTCATCAGAATAAATTGGCAGTATGCCAAGATGACGTCTGCACCAAACATTGATATGAAGCTTAGCGTAAGTTCAGCCAGTAAGACTATCATTCACCTCACTCTCCCTCTCCTCCTGCTTCATATTACAAGCTGACTATTGGGCGTTTACTCTTTCAGTTAAATCAACCAGGTTTAGCCACAATCTCAGCCAATCACATTCTTGCTGTCAATATTTAAATGTTTTCCGCTCTTATTTCAGCCTGAATCGTCGCAACCATCCTCCACCCCATTCTCTTCCAGTTCATTTCCAGCTCCCAGGTCTGAGCTCACCAGAGCTCGCTCCTCTTCTCACTCATCCTGATCTCAGCATCCTCTTCAACCATGACCATCACCACCAGTGTCTAGTCTCCATAAGGGGGTATCCTACATACTCACGGCTTCTGAACCCCCTTTAAACACGATGACGTCACGATAGGAATTCGATGATGTTACAATGGGGTCTAATCGCCAAAGACTATCATTTATCATTATTGTGCTCACGTCAATTAATAATTGTTCACTCAAATGAGGTCTCTCCTGATTGAACTACTTTTATCACCCATTTCTTAACTTCTAACTGAACTATATTTGGTTTAAAATGTTTGAAATGTGCTGCAGGTTTATGATAAAATATGATTATTATTACAATAAATGTATTGAACATACTGTATATTAAAGAATGATTGCATTAGGACCATCAAGATCAAAATAGATTTTCAGTTTGTTTAGTTTCTTTAGTCTTCATTTTGGATCTATAGTATGCCACTATGCGCTTGTGCAGGTAAAACATGTAGAAAGGACCAAAGAAAAGTTATCCTTTGACATTATAATAGATGTACACAACATTAAAGTTTAAGAAAATCATTTGAAATATTTGTATTTCTACATAAATTGTATGTGCATAAGCAACATGTCTTTTATTGTGGTACTCAATGCTTAGGCAGTTTTATTTTCTTGTAATGACTGTAAAGGGTTTCATTTAACTTTTTATGACTCTGCTGTGTGCTTGATAATAAGGAGCTAAGGCAATTAAGTTTTATCAGCTCTGTCAGGGAGCGTTGTGTATGCTTCGTAGTTTGTTTGTTCATGGAAGGGGTGTATTTAACCATGTTTTGTGTGTGTGTGTGTTAGTGTACACATGTGCATGCTCTGCAGTGTTGAGGTTGAATGTGCTTCTATCTGTTTCATGTATGACAGCTGTGTGTGTGTTCCTGTAAGTGCTTTTAGGTTTATTATGTGTGTAAGTGTGTCTGTGTCCTTGTGCATTGAATGGTTATTTTTAGAACAGTCATTAATGTCTACAAGGCCTGCTTATATGCTCCACTGTTACGGTCTACTGTATATTTATGATGCTAGAGCCTGTGTTTGTCCTGTGTATGCACTTCTGAATCAAAAATAACGACGTGTCTGTATGTATGTACTTTCATCTATGTATGCATGGCTGTGTGTGTGTATATCTCTGCATTTATAGGAATATGCCACCGTTTGTTGAAATAGGGTTATTCACCGTCTCCTCTATATTTATATAGGTGGGCAAACGCATTTTTGTCTCACTGCATACATTGTCTCAGTCCGGCGGCGCCTCCGCTAGCTTACCTTAGCGTAATGAATGGGATCCTTTGTTGCCGTTAGCATGTCGTGAGTAAAAATGACCCAACAACAACAAAAACAAAACCTAATTACTTCTTGTGGCCTGCGTATTCACTACAAGTAAAAATAGCAATGCAAATTAAGACTCAACGATTTCCTAGGTAGATATTGACTTGAGACTATATTGGGTGGAAGTAGGCTACAGCCGAAGCACTGCTACTCGGGCACAGAGATATCAGCGGCCGGGGCTCTGCGGCCGGTGCAAAGTCACTGTTTCTGGGTTAGTGGACAACCAAATGCCGCTGCCCTGACTGAGCTCCGCCGGGCTCCGCGGCAGGCAGCCCGCTGGGCTCTGCGACCGGCGCAAAGTCACTGTTTCTGGGTTACTGGACGGGCAGCGGCCCGCCGAGCCCTGCGGAGCTCAGTCAGGGCAGCGGCATTTGGTTGTCCAGCAACCCAGAAACGGTGACCCCGCAGGCTGCCGATATCTCTGTGCCGGAGTAGCAGTGCTTCGGCTGTAGCCTACTTCCACCCAAGTCAATATCTGCCTAGGAAATCGTCTAGGCTTAATCTGCCCTGCTATTTTTACTCGTGAATACGCAGGCCACAAGAAGTAATTAGCGTTTGTTTTTGTTGGGGTCACTTTTACTCACGACATGCTAACGGCAACAAAGGATTCCATTCATTACGCTAAGCTAAGCTAGCGGCGGCGGCGCCGGACTAAGACAATGCATGCACTGAGACAAAAATGCTTTTGCCCACCTATATAAATATAGAGGAGACGGTGAATAACCCTATTTCAACAAACGGTGGTGTATTCCTTTAATGCCTACTAGTTGACTTCATATACGGTAGGTGCTAGGTGTGTGAGTAAATTGTAGACAAGAGAACTGTAAGTGGAGCGTACAGAATCAGAGGACAGATAAACTTGTCATAATAATCCTCGCTTTGCCTTCTGTATCAAGCCAGTTTAATACACCTACCTACTGATAATCTGCCACAAACACGTCAAACAGTACACACACACACACACACACACACACAAGCAGATCATCAATTGATATTGCATCATACCTTTTGTTGCCAAAATGAAAGCTGATTTGTTTGTGGATGTACACTCACAGTCATGCAAAAACAAACACACACACACACACACACACACACACACACAGGGTGTAGCACAAAATTCTGGGCCCTGTATAAAGGCATTCTCTATGGGCCCCTCCTCACATGAGGGCCCTAGGTACTTAGTCCCCTTTCCACCCCAGTCCGACACCCCTACACATACACACACACACACACACACACACCCCTCTCTCTCCTCTCCTACATAGTCACACAATGCAAGCACAGCACATAAAAGCAGCCTTACAAAAACTGCATGCCCCATTGCTCATATTGTGACACACATACATGGGTAGACACAGCACTTGCATGTTCATACACACACAGATGTTGTAAGAGATTCCCAGAGGGTAGTTAAGAAAGACAAGCTACTGTGGGAACCTGGAGGAATCTTCCACTCTCACCTGAACATACACATTGAAGCCATACAGGAAATTAAACAATAGACAAAGGTAATATGTTGCTTTAAGCTGACAACCCAAATATACATAGAATTAAATAAATGATGGGTTAGAAAAACTTATCCATGCTTTTATTTTCAGTAGACTTGACTACTGCAACGGTGTTTTTACAGGTATTCATAAAAAGTCTATTAAACAGCTGCAGCTGATTCAGAACGCTGCTGCACGAGTCCTTACCAACACCAAAAAAATAGATCACATCACTCCAGTTCTGAAGTCCTTACATTGGCTTCCTGTGCATCAAAGAATAGATTTCAAAATACTCATGTTAGTTTATAAGTCACTAAATGGTTTAGCACCAATTTACCTTTCGAATCTGCTACTACACTATGAGCCGTTGAGATCCTTGAGATCATCAGGGACGGGTCTGCTCGCCATACCCAGAGTCGGAACGAAAAAGGGGGAAGCTGCGTTCAGCTTCTATGGTCCCTACATCTGGAACAAACTACCGCTAAACTGTAGGTCGGCACCTAATCTCAGCTCTTTTAAATCAAGGCTGAAGACCTTTCTTTTTAACACTGCCTTTTCTTTTTTCATTTTTTTATAACTGTTTCTTCATCGGTTACCAATTTGTATGATATGTTTAACTGTGTCTTTATGTTTTGTGTAAAGCACTTTGAATCGCATTGCTGCTGAATTGTGTTATACAAATAAAATTGCCTTGCCTTGCCTTAAAATAGATCATTTAGAGATAGTGCCAGAGTCTATCAGAACATATTGTTTTATCTTTCCAACTCCAACAAATCGTATCTATTAGTATTAGTAGGCATCTACATAGGCCAAAGTGTCCTAAGTAACATAAAAGGACACACAAAAATCAAAATGTATCTGGAAAAAGCATTATTATTTACTTATATCTGCCATGTGTAACGTCACAGGGGAGGAATGGAGAGGAGGTCCACAACGAAGATGCAAAACTCAAAAGGTTTATTCAAAAAGGCAAGCTCCAAACTCGAAACAGTGAGTGCAATACTCAAACATTGACCGACAACTCAGGAGTGAGAAACAGGAACTTAAATACACAGATTGTGATGAGAACAGAACAGGTGAAAATAATTAACGAAACTAGACACAGGTGAAGACACTGAACTAATTAACCCAACAGGTGAAGACACTGACCTAATTAACTAAACAGGTGAAGACAGATGATGAAAACAAACTGAAAGTCCATGAAAACCTGACACCATGAAGACGTTTGGTAGTTTAAGGTGGTGCTAGCCCCAAAATGTAAGATTTTAGTATGAAAGAATAACCTCTTGCTGGCTTTAAAGTGGCTGTTAAAAGTGTGTGTAATGAATGTGTGTCACTTACAAATTTCTGCAATAGTAACAAGTACTCACTGCAGTATAGACTCAATCACAATGTTTGTTTACAATAACTTCCGGGTAGAAAACTTAACAACGCTGAGCAAACAGGGACGAAGAATAGCTGGATATACTCTCATGTTATTAATCTAAAGTGCATGTTTAATGCTTTCATATGTCAACACTTACTAAAGTTAGGTTGGAGACCTAATTTACCTGTTGGACCACAGACTAAAGAAAATGAAACCACTTAAACTACCAGTCAGTCCGACCGGTGGTAAGTGGTTGCTGTTCGTAACACTAGATTTGGTTTATCAAAGAACCAAAGCAATACAGTACAGAAGATAAGCACAGCAGAAACGTCAGATAGGTCGGACCTTCACGTTTAACTAAATATCTTTAAATGTTACAGTTACAGCTGAAAATGGCAACAGACATAAACAAGTTTGCCGATTCAAATCAACTGCCATTTGTCTACCCAGAAGTGATTTTTGTGTAAGCGCGACGTCACCATGATTCGGTCTACAGTATATATGATTGATTGATTGATTGATTGATTTTTTTTATTTATGTATATAAGTATCAAAACAACCATAGAAACATCTCAAAACACTGGCAACATAATCAACTTGTTCTGCACATCTGTAGGGATACATACATACAGTGTTCCTGTCTGACTCCACACGCACAAGATAAAGTTATATTTGTTAAATCAGTGAAATAGCTCCACTATCCTCCAAATTCACCAAAATATGCCAACGCACACCAGCACGCACACACACACACACACACACACACACACACAAGAACACTGGTCACGTCCCCCTCTACCAAAGCTAATCCCCCTTCATCGGACATTAATCCAAAGGATTGAAGGATGTAGAGGTAAGCAGGGGATGAGACGGGGGGAACAAGAGAAGAAACAGGCAAAGAAATAAAAAAGGAGAAGAAAAGAGAACAATGCTCTTTGCCCTAATCACCTTTGACATGTGATGTCTGGGCTATTAGTGGTGGAGCACATCTGAAGTTTGATTGTCTGCAGGGATGTTGGATTTTTGAGTCAAGGTGTTTCTCCTTTTTAAAAGCAAGACATGACTTTTATTTGAACTTTTACCCACAAAGTTGCATTTAAAAAATATATATTTTATTACCAGTTTTCGGTTTAATATAAATTATCTACACTACAAGTAATTTCTCAGCAAAACAAAACCAAGGTTAAGAGATTTATGCAAACTTACATGCACACGTAAGCCAAAGCCCACAAGCATGCATGAATACAATTCTAATTCTCTCTCTCTCTCTCTCTCTCTCTCTCTCTCTCTCACACACACACACACACACACACACACACACACACACACACACACACACACTTATAATTATTATTCTGGTTTTGATCCAAATGGGCTGGTTTCCCAGAATTGGTGTGGTCCTGATAATGTGTGTGTATGTGTTGTGTATGGGGGGGGGGGGGGGGGGGGGGGTGGGTGTGTGGTGTGTGTGTGGATAGCACCTATGCCTCTGAAATGAGCCTTGTTTGTCTAAAGTCTTTGATAACACACTACATTAAGTAGTCAGAATATGCAGAACAATACATTATTGGGACTATTGACCAAAATAACAAAGATGTTTTTTCCCACCTCTAGTGATATATGGTCATGCCATTGTTGATTTTATTTTTCCAGGTTTTGAAATATCTGTCTCAGTAATTTCTGACAGAAAAATAAATCAGAAAAAAACATTTGAAGAAATCAACAGCAAAGTCTCTTTTCCTCTGAATAATCCCAAAAAACTCACTGTATATAGTTTTCATTGGGCCAACTTTTATCTGAAGAAATAGGAAGCGGGGAACCATCCAAGCTGTGTATAGTAAGGATGGGACACTGTTGACCTCAACTGAGGAGGTAATAGGGCGGTGGAAGGAGCACTTTGAGGAACTCCTGAATCCGACTAATACGCCCTCTATGTTAGAGGCAGAGCTGGAGGATGATGGGGGATCATTGTCAATTTCCCAGGTGGAAGTCACTGATGTAGTCAAACAACTCCACAGTGGCAAAGCCCCTGGGATTGATGAGATCCGTCCAGAAATGCTCAAGGCTCTGGGTGTGGAGGGGCTGTCCTGGTTGACACGCCTCTTCAACATTGCGTGGAAGTCTGGGACATTGCCAAAGGAGTGGCAGCCCGGGGTGGTGGTTCCCCTTTTTAAAAAGGGGGACCTGAGGGTGTGTGCCAATTACAGGGGTATCACACTTCTCAGCCTCCCTGGTAAAGTCTACTCCAAGGTGCTGGAAAGGAGGGTTCGGCCGATAGTCGAACCTCGGGTTGAAGAGGAACAATGCGGATTCCGTCCTGGTCGTGGAACAACGGACCAGCTCTTCACTCTCGCAAGGATCCTGGAGGGAGCCTGGGAGTATGCCCAACCGGTCTACATGCGTTTTGTGGATCTGGAAAAGGCGTATGACCGGGTCCCCCGGGAGATACTGTGGGGGGTGCTGCGGGAATATGGGGTGAGGGGGTCTCTTCTCAGGGCCATCCAATCTCTGTACGACCAAAGTGAGAGCTGTGTCCTGGTTCTCGGCAGTAAGTCGGACTCGTTTCAGGTGAGTGTTGGCCTCTGCCAGGGCTGCGCTCTGTCACCAATCCTGTTTGTAATATTTATGGACAGGATATCAAGCCGTAGTCGGGGTGGGGAGGGGTTGCGGTTTGGTGGGCTGGGGATCTCATCGCTGCTCTTTGCAGATGATGTGGTCCTGATGGCATCATCGGCCTGTGACCTTCAGCACTCACTGGATCGGTTCGCAGCCGAGTGTGAAGCGGCTGAGATGAGGATCAGCACCTCTAAATCTGAGGCCATGGTTCTCAGCAGGAAACCGATGGAGTGCCTACTCCAGGTAGGGAATGAGTCCTTACCCCAAGTGAAGTAGTTCAAGTACCTTGGGGTTTTGTTCGCGAGTGAGGGAAAATGGAGCGGGAGATTGGTCGGAGAATCGGCGCAGCAGGTGCGATATTACATTCAATTTATCGCACCGTTGTGACGAAAAGAGAGCTGAGCCAGAAGGCAAAGCTCTCAATCTATCGGTCAGTTTTTGTTCCTACCCTCACCTATGGTCATGAAGGCTGGGTCATGACAGAAAGAACGAGATCCAGGGTACAAGCGGCCGAAATGGGTTTCCTCAAGAGGGTGGCTGGCATCTCCCTTAGAGATAGGGTGAGAAGCTCAGTCATCCGTGAGGAGCTCAGAGTAGAGCCGCTGCTCCTTCGCGTCGAAAGGAGCCAGTTGAGGTGGTTCGGACATCTGGTAAGGATGCCCCCTGGGCGCCTCCCTAGGGAGGTGTTCCAGGCACGTCCAGCTGGGAGGAGGCCTCAGGGAAGACCCAGGACTAGGTGGAGGGATTATATCTCCAATCTGGCCTGAGAACGCCTCAGGATCCCCCAGTCGGAGCTGGTTAATGTGGCTCGGGAAAGGGAAGTTTGGGGTCCCCTGCTGGAGCTGCTCCCCCCGCGACCCAACACCGGATAAGCGGACAAAGATGGATGGATGGAAATAGTCCATGAAGACTGTTTAAAGTGTATTCTGCAGAGCAACAGGTGAGTGACAGCAACATCGAGATGGTACTTTTATCTACATTATAAGGGAATTGTCTATTTTATCTACTGGAGTGCTGGGTGTCTAGAGTTACAGCATAAAGACTAAACACTGAATAATAATACAAACTAATACTAGGTATATTATAATAGGTGATAGGCCATGCTACCTATAGTGATGAGAAATGGTTTGTGCACCTGTTAACATGTTGCACCTTTTGTTATCATTTCATTTGTTGTTTTTTCCTGAGACAATGATTACAGTGCAGCTGTATATCATCCACATTTTTGTTGCATAGTGCAAGTTAAGGAAGACACAGCATGGATTATTGATCATATCACAACAGAAAACCAGTGAGTTACAATTGATGTGGGGAAACTAATCTGTACAACTTTATAATTGTAGCCAGTTACAACTGTTGGGGACCAAGAAGCTGGTTAAACAGTGATTTGGCTCAGACTGAGCTGACTGCAGAGACAAAGGATCTTGGCTTACATGTGAACCCCAAAGCCAGTTTCACCAAACTCCTACAGGCTGCTACTTGGAAGCAGAGTCCCTAAGATGGAGATTCTCCATTCAACACGTGGAGGGCACGGCAGACTGGTGGGGAGACTAGGAACTGCTTCACACCTGTGAGAAGGTTGCGCTCTCCCATTGGCTGTCGGGTCTTTGAATGCACCACCCCGCCACTAGGAGGCGGAGGTAGGATAAAAGCTGTCGGCACTGTGTTTTCTTTACTTTTCCACCGTGACTCAGGTCGCTATAGGAAGCACTCAAGCTAGCTAGCTAGCCAGCATAACCTCGCTGGTCGAGTTTCGAGCTGGTACAAAGTTTATATCGGCCTGATATACAAAGGGGATCCGAGGAAATACTGTCCGAGTATTCCTTCATCTGCAGCGGGCTTAATCAGCCTGGATTCAAGAAAAGGACTACGTCCTGTTTCTTGTTTGGTCGACCTGGATTACGTTCGTCCCCTCTGCTTCGGGCGAAACGGATCGTTAAACTCTGGCAAGACGTTTTAACTGACAAACAACGCACCGTAAGGCTTTTACACAGTTCTGGGCAGATATTAGAACTAGTGCGTTTCGTTTTGTTATTAATGAGCAAAGGGTTCGCTACCATTGTTGCCATTAATGTGATCTGATTTAATCATGTTTTGGTCCATATGTGATTATTAATCTGTTGCTGTGAATGTATAACTGATCAATTATACCGTTGATTCATGTGGTGTTAAGTAGCTTGGTATAACTGTAATCGCTACCTGCTTAAATCACTCCTTTATTAAGAGTTTTTAGTTACTGTCTGCGATAGAATCGCGGAAAAAACCCTGTTAGCTACTGGAGTGGTTATAATGACGTTTTCCTCAGCAAAAAACCAAAAGTCTCAGTCTGTCTGTCCAAACTACACGTCCCCAGACCTGGGCTGAGGGGAACTGGGTCATTATCGATAACTGAGATCAGACTGTGTCTTTTCTTTCCTTCCTTTATTCTGTTCCTTTTACTAACACACACACACACACACACACACACATACGGGACACAAGCTAGCATTAGCTCCCGAACTAATGCTAGTTTTAACTCCGATGGAGTAGGCTTACGTTTGTATAGAGCTAACACACTAGCTACCATACGCGGCGCGTCGCGGCGTTCCTACTCACCCCTTCTTCAGCCCTTCCTCGTGCACGCAGCCACCACTACCGCCTCTCTTGAGGCTAAATAGTTTTGTGCAGCCGCTCACAGGAGTAGCCATTTTGGTAGTTTTGTGTTAGAAATACATGTCGACACTGCCCCTCCTCTGTCACACACACACACACACACACACACAGACGTGTCTATGCTGCTTTTGTTTTTGCTTTGTTTTTGGTTGTGATATTGTAAAAGGGTATATAAGTTTATTATTGAAGGATTATTGATTAGCTACTGATAATTGTGACGTTAATAAATCTTATTATGCTTAATTAGCAGTCGCTTGTGATTATTTGTGTACTGGTTGTAACAATTGCTGGTCGATCAGGTCCGTGCTTGGATTCACCCCTTCCTTTATTTCCTTTTTAAAGGATTACCACAGAAATGAGACTGTTCCACAGTTTGATTAGTGGTCCCTGACTTGCAGGGTGGTGCCCCGTTTTGATTGTTTGTCGATTTTATAAAGTTATTAATAACCATATTCATAACTTTATTAATATTGATAAAACATCTTTGATAATTTGCCAATGATCAAATCTGTACCCTACGAGAATCCTACACAACTCAACATAGCCCCACACACCTACCATGTAGGGTATGCTTACCACCAAATTAGAGTATATTCATCAACTTTTTATTCCAGACTCAAGGTATATTGATCTGCTTCTGTGCAAACCAATAGTGAAATCCGTTACAGGACAAACTCAGAAAACTGAACTTTTCAGTCGAGTAACATATCTTTAAAGTGGAACTGATTAAGCAATATTGATCGCTTGTTTGGATTATTCAGATTTTATACTTGCTTCAGTGCTGAAGTGTCCCTGCACTGGACGCAGTATTGTGCAGAGCTCTGCTCAAGAAAACCTCAGCAATTACGAAAGGCCTATCCTAGTGATGGGGATTAAGCCAGCGCCTTTTCATTTAGTGGTTGATGTTTCTGCCTCGAGGCAAGCCTGCCGCCCCCATACACACAGACACACATTAGACATTAAGGTTACTCTACAGTATGTCTATTCACTGTGAAGTCTCTGGTAAGACACGACTAATGCCAGCTCATTCAAGCAGACACATGCTGCGGACACACACACACACACACACACACACACACACACACACACACACACACACACACACACACACACACACACACACACACACACACACACACACACACACAAATACGTAGAAAGACAGGAGTGGAAAACACAGTAAGAGAAAGATTATATCTGCTACTGATACTGCACTATAATCCTCTGAATAGTAATAATGCTTTACTCTAAGTCCATAACGCATTATCAAACATTCTGCTTATACAGTATCGACCTATGCCTTATGTCTCTAGTCTGTCTGTTTTTACCATTTATGCGAGTTATTGTCTTCATGTGTGAAATTATTGTCTATGTTAATGTCCAGATATTGCTATGTTTTTGTACACAGCCTTGGTATGTTGCCGTTTTCAGATTCAAGTGTGTGTGTGTGTGTGTGTGTGTGTGTGTGCATGTTAGTGTGCGTGTGTTAGAGTGCGTGTGTGTGCAGCATGAGCATGCATGGCGTATGATACATCTGTGCCCACAGGCGATCTTTATGTGTACTTACAAATTCACTCCCCGGGTGCATTATGCCTTTGAAGCTCAGCAGGGTGGTCTAAGAGTTTTCAATTTTAATTAATTTCCCCTCTCTATTAATAACCTATATCATTGCCTAAGTGGTTCTAAGTTTTAAAGGTGCTGCATTACTCATTAGACAATTGCTGGGTAATGGGAAGGCTTTTGTGCAAAGTCAGCAGAAGTCTCAAGTTGGCAAGTTCATCCCATAAAGTCTAAATAACTCGTGACATGACTATAAGCGTGGACATGGGTGACAAGAAATTAGTAAGTACAGTAAGTGTGAGTGAGAGTGACCAATACAGAAACTGAAAGGGGCAATGAATAAACCTATAAGTATGCCTTTAGGGGACTACATCTGGTCAGAAACACAGTTATAAACTCAGTGGAAGTGTTGAAGTCACTGCTTTGTTTTGCTGCAAATACAGCATGTTACACCTTGACATTTTACAATGGTGGAAAAATCACTGCGAAATGTACCCGCTAAAATTACCTCAAACATAATGCCTGTCTGAAATTGTCTGCCTTTGGCTTACAAAGCTGCCTATTGAACAATTCCTGGCAATCCATTTCCAAAATTGGATTATTAGAATCCTCAACAAGTCCAATCACGTCATCTGTGTTGTGTTAGACGAGTTCTGGGAGCTTATTTTATTTTATACAGTGAGTGATCTGAAGAAGAGAAAATCACAGAGTGAGGGACTAGACAGACGGATGGTGTCTTTAACACTATTCCGTAGCAATAGTCTTTCAAACTATGTTATTCCATGAAAAGAAAATGGCATAGGCTATGTTCACTCAATATCATTCTAAAATGCCTTTATGTACTTTAATGTGCCCATTAAGGGCTAATAAATTGTATTTTTAATAGCCTCCCTTCTGTCTTTGGAATCCAAGTGAAGTCATGTCAGCTGTTTCCTTAGCTCTGTGTAATGTAGGGAAGAGCTAACTCCAGAGACTTCCCTTCTCTTGAGTTGAGCTCTGCTGTGGTGACCCTCCCTGCTCTCCTCTGAGGGTTTCCTTTAAAATGTAGTTTCCTCAGTAGGGATAGATAGATAGATAGATAGATAAATAGATAGATAGATAGATAGATAGATAGATAGATAGATAGATTTTTCCACACTAAAGTGTATTTTAAAGTGCATTTTTCCCCTTCTGACCTCCCGCCCGCCCAGCATCAACACACACACACACACATATATATATACATATACATATATATATACATATACATATATATATATATATATATATATATATATATATATATATATATATATATATATACATACATACAATATACATACATACATACATACATATATATATATATACACACACACGCGCGCACACGCGCACACACACACACACACACACACACCGTGAGCGCGCATCACTCAGTTGGCAAAGTTTGACGCGCCGACTTTCATAGCACAGACGCGTCTAATAGAAACCAGTAAAACTATGCGGGGTATTTCTCAGTGACTGAACAGAATTTATTTACTCCGCGGTGATAAGAAGTTCGGCGCCTGTAAGCTCATGTCTGACCGTGAACGGAGCTATATTACCCTCCACCTGCACTTAATTGTTTCGGAGTTTTGCTCTCGGTGTCTGTGGGCGAGTAACTTTCAGGCGAGCACAAATACTTGGATTTCGGGGCACTTTGGCACAAGACGGGACATCGTGAGCGTCAGGCAGTCAAATAGTGGCTCTCATTTTGCGGGTAGAGAAAAGAGATTAAGAAAGCGTAAAGTTGTTGAATGGAAAGTTAGTTTTGAATTTCTTGGTCGCGGGGTATCTTAGCCTAAATCACATTTTATTTCAGCCAGAAGGTGAAGAGGACATTAGTCATTTAAAGCTTGTACGAGTTTGTTATCAACATGAGTGGAGGATTAGTTTTCCAGATGTGGACGGTTTTATTGTTGGGGACAATAACCGGGGTCGGGAGGGCTCAGGTCTCCAACGTCAAAGTGCTGAGGGGCAACATCAGGAGAGACGGTGAGTCTTTATTCTTTGTTGTCTGACTTTTTACTTGTGTGTTAAGTGTGTCTTTACTGCTGAAAGTCTCTCTGCAACACTCATTAGTGATATAGTGGCTGTCTTATAGGAAATATCTTAAGTGGCGTTGTGTAACTTGACTTCTTGACACATTGTTGGGCCAGAGAGAATGAGGCAGCAACAGAGTGGGGACACTGGTGAAAAAATGAGAAAAGTTAAAATGGGTGCAAAAGAAGAGGAAACGCAAAGTCTGTTGGATGACAAGCTGATCCACATTTTTTGACTAAATAAAGAAAAGAAAGATAAGCATACAGGACATGTCTCAGACAACTGTGTACTAGTAGCCTGTTAAGAGTGTGACTTATATCATTGCTGCAGTGCAACTTTTCTTCATTTAAAGAAGTCTTCAGACTCCCTTAGCCTCTTGTAAGGATGTACTGGGACAAATATTTGGCCCGGGACTTTGGGATGGAGCGGCCTTTAATGAGAGCGTGTGAAGAGTGCACGTAAAACATTTTTTGGAAGTCATTTTATATACTAATAATACTACATAATGTAATACAGATGTAAAACAATAAAAACTAATCCAGCCTTTGTGGTATATGAAGAGACTATGATGTTGCTGAAGACCTTCAACTCAGGATGTTTTGCACACCTGCCTCCTCAGTTTGCTGACTGTAGAGCTACATCTGCAGGGTAAATGAAGTAGTATAAATGACATCAGTAACTTATAGAATTACCAGTAATTAACCATTGAAAAGTAACAAAGATTTCTAATTTAGCAGGCCAGTACATTTAATGCAATAGTGGATGTTCTCTTAATTTCTGTTTTATATTATTTCATACAACTCTTTCCATATGTTTTTATTTCTATTCATAAAACAATTGCCTATCCAGCCCTGCACACTGCACTACCTTTCACTTTATCTTTGTTAATTCCTGCCTGTCTTCCTCCTCATCACCACCATGACTGGAGTCACCCTATGTCACAGCATCACCTCCACTGTCGTCACTTGACTAATAGCAAGTAATAATAATAAACTTTAATGATTACAATATTAAACTTTAATACTTTGCATACTGTGTACAAAGACAATAACAAAATAAAAGACAAATACAAATAAATTAAATCATAGGCCTATATTACAAAGTTTTAAGTTTATGAGTTTAGAAAGTCATAGTTAAGATAAATGCCTTAACTATTCCCTCTTAAACCCGCTTTGACCTAATGCACACAAGTTATTGCCCAACATGGCCGATAGTGCACCTGTTGTGTCTCTGCTGCTGGGTTATTAACCTTGGCCTTTCCACTAAGGAATAGGTCGGTTAATTCTGCACATATTACCGCATCTTGCTCTAACTACACTACTTTTTAACCTCAACTTCTCAGCGCCGCCAATTCCGCTGCCAATTCTTTTTCATCTTCACCACCATTTTTGGTTTTCTCATAACTTCAGGGAAGTAAATTACCCGGCCTAGGGTCAGGCTGAGCCAATCCGATTGAACAAAACACGGAGCAGTCCAAGTCGGGAGGGGTCATTTTGACGCTCGCATCCCCACTTTAAATTGACAGTATTTAATTGGCCCAGTCTGACGGCCAGGCCAGAGCTTCGTTTTGCGCTGTCTGCGGATGTGATAGTGCATTCTATTTACCTCCAAACTTGGAAGCCGGAGCTGGGAATGACATCACACCCAAGTTGAATGCGTTCCATTTACAAGTCATATTTTTGATTGTGAGGTTAGCTCTAGCCAGGTTAGCCATTGTTTGCAATACCAGTTGACAACAACGCATTATGCTGTTTTTTGTTCATACGAACAGCTTAACAACATGTCCACAGATAGAAGTTGGACAGGACTGTGTGTATGACTGATTTAGTGAGACACAAAGAAGACAGTGTGCTACAAGTGCTAATAACTGTATGTTACTACAGCTTTCACTTCAGCTTTTTACTTCTGTTGATGCACGGGATATCCATATTGGATTGTGAGATTGGGGTACTCTAACGTTGTCCGAGTTCCGAGGTCAGGGGGGGCCGACTTTGACCTCGGAAAATCCGACTTCCAAGTACTAATGGAAAGCACTATAAGAGCCAGGCCAGCCCATGTCACTGCTGAGGGCAGTACTGTCACCTGTTATAATACGTCTGACTGTAACTGACTAAAATTTAAATATGATTGCCGGCCGGTTCGGCCCAAGAAGGACTGCCCGTTCAGGAAATCTCCCGAACCTCCCGATGGCCAGTCCGCCCCTGGTCTCTTGCAATCTAACTTCCTGCAGGTGCGCTATGTATACTTTTCACTTGGCCCTGAGGCTAAAGTCATGGTGTTACAGTACCTTTGATTATACACACACACACACACAACACACAGCTGCACGGTTGCTTTTGGCAGGGAGCATGAAAATACCACTGTATTAGGTTCTAAGCTGGATGACTGCCCAAGGCTCACCTCTTACTCCTCTGTTAAAAACAAAAGAATAACATGGAGGGGTTAGGTCATGACTTCAAGTCTGACTGTCTAAGTAGCTCTCCATCAAA